>NW_025131360.1:0-1142 GCF_004010195.1 Chiloscyllium plagiosum
AAGTCTCTGGCTATCTATCTGTGTGTACCATGGTAAATGTGGAGGTTTTTGTAGAATTTATACAATTCTATCAATATGCCTCCCTATGTGACACGCTACATATTGAATCTGAGCTGTGCATTTCACTCCAACTTGGAGGGTACTTTCTGCTTTAAAGTCACTGGACCTTCATGCTGCCAGCAAAGATGGGCGTGAATGCCAAGTACAGGAATGGCAATGAGATTTAACGAATGATATAATCGATGTGATATGTACAAAGTGAGAGCAAAAGAGTGAAATTCATGGATGGCGTAACATAGACTGGAATTATCAGAGTGAGGATGAAAAAGCTGTTCACTGGGTGGGCAAACGGTTGGGAGTCCTGCAGAGGGTAGCAGTGGGTTCTTTAGTGAAGGATTAGGAGAGAAATGTGCAACCTGAGTGAACGGACATGTACTTTATGGATTGTGGGCAGAGGGAGTTTCATTTCCAACACGCTGGAATAACAGGAATTTGCAAATCTTCTAATCCAAGTTAAAATAAAGAGGTTACGAGGGAGAGATATTCAGAGTGATTCGATTCAGAGTGAATGCATTGAAAACGTGGGAGTAAGGAGATCGTGAATTTTCTCAAACTACTTCAATGCAACTAATGATGGTGATCAGTCTCATTCCTAAGTATCTGGGTTCACTCCAAATCCCCCGATTCCTTAAGGATGGAAATGGTTGCCTGGCTCAGCCTTAAACATTGTCTTATCCGATAGTCCACACTTCTGCAGGTTTACAGTAATTCACAATCCAGTCAATGACTCATGTGAGGCTTTTGTTTCTAATGTCAAGCGTGATTGATTGAACCCATATCCTCTGACCATGATCCCAGATAATAAACTCCCCAGCTTAAGATTCAGCTTCTCAGTGTCTACCCTTTAAATCTCTGTGGGACTAATGCGTTTCATTTTGACCAACTTCCAGCCTTCTACATCCCAGGGAGTTGTTGGGCAATTGGTGGAATATTCTGTTATTCCAGAATCGAACTCAACTCTCCTTTGTCATGCACTCTGCAGCACAAGGTCATCATTCCTTTGAATGCAATCTAGGACTGAACACGTAAATTCATAGATCTAACCCATCCTGTCTGCACTGGCTCCTGAAAAAGCTACCCAG
>NW_025131361.1:0-1142 GCF_004010195.1 Chiloscyllium plagiosum
TATGGAAGAATTAGTACAAGGATATGAGTAAAACGGCGGTTTGGTGGGAGTCAATAAATGGGAGACCATTACATTGGAAAATTGGTGGGAGTGCCAATATGTTGGAAAATTGTAGCAGAGCATGTCTAAATTGGGGAATAGGGACCAGAGAATCAGGAAAAGAAGAGATGTTGCAAGCATCGGTAAATTGGAGATTCAGTTCAGTGCATCAGGAAATGAAAAACAATTCAGCACGGCACCCGGACGTGGAAGAAGTGTTTCAGGGAACAAATAAATGGAAGGAATTGATGCAGGGCAACAATAATTGGAGAATTCATGGAGGTGCCATTAAAGTCCAAGTGGGAGGACTGGGGCAGGATAACAGTCATTGGGTGAGTTGGTGAAATTCCCGAATTAGTGCAGGATTGGTAAATGGGAGAAATGGTGCAGGGAAGTGGAGCACTAATTACAGCCTTAGAGATGTGCAGCACGGAAACAGACCCTTCAGACCAACTTGTCCACGCCTACATTTAAGAATTCTGGCAGCCTCCACTATATTGAAGACTCATTGCCAGAGCTAAAAATGTGTTGCTGAAGAAGGGCTTATGCCCGAAACGTTGATTCTCCTGTTCCCTGGATGCTGCCTGACCTACTGCGCTTTTCCAGCAACACATTTTCAGCTCTGATCTCCAGCATCTGCAGACCTCACTTTCTCCTTTTCGACTCATTGCCAGAAACAAATAAATGGAAAATTTGGGAAAGGGCTTATCGACGTGTGAGCATTCGCAATAGGGAATCAGATCATAGGTGAATTAGTGCAGTTCAGCACTAATTGGGTGCGTTATGCTGTGTTGCACTGAATTGGAGAATTGGGGCAGGACATTACCTTTTGGGAGATTGAGAGTAGGGCACCCCTAAATTGGGCGAGGACATCAGTCAGTATGAGGACTGGTGTAAAGCAACACTGAGTGAAGAACTTGTTCAGGGCGTCAGTAATTAGGGGATATGGTGCTCAGCAACACTGAATTGGGCCATCAGTAAATGAGAGACCTGGTGCACAGTGGAGCTAAATTGGAGAATTGGTGCATGGTAACAGTAAATGGGAGAATGAGAGTAGCGCACCCTTCGATGTTAGAATCGGGCTCGGGCATCAGTAAGTAGAA
>NW_025131362.1:0-1142 GCF_004010195.1 Chiloscyllium plagiosum
TGGTTTGGCCAAGATGAAATACTGTGTGTAGTTTAGGGAACCACATTATGGGAAGGATCTGACTGTAGTGGAGGGGGCTCAGAGGAGATTCACCAGGATGTTCCCAGGGATGGAGCATATCAGCTATGGAGAGAGACTGAATAAGCTCGGTTTGTTTAGTTTGGAGCAGAGAAGGCTGAGGGGGCCATGATTCAGAAGGATAGGATTCCAAGGGACATGGACAGGGTGGTTGGACAGCAGCTGTTCCTTTTAATCAAAGGGCCAAGAACAATGCAGCAAATTTTAAAGTGAAGGGTTTGAAATTTGGAGGGAATTAAGGTTTGTTTTTCACCCAGAGGGTGTTGGGGTCAGGAATGCCATTCCTGAGAGAGGAATTATCATGGTAACTTCACAATCATTAGAAAATACAAGGCTGTGCACTTGAAATGCCATAAGATTCACGGCTACGGGTCTTGTATCGGAAAATGGGACGAATGCAGACCGTGCTGTATTTCTGATGGTACAAAGTCTGTGCTTCTGTGTTTGTATGGCTGTGGAAGGTCAATCATTGAGTAGCTTAAGATGGGAATTGATGAGTTTCTGAAGAGTATATTAACAAGGGTTTTAAGATTGAACTTGTAATATCTTCTGAAAATACGTCCATGGCAAAATTAAGTGGAAAAAGATGCAGCTTTCTTACAGTCTGACACGAGAGAATTGAGGAGAGGGAAAAGGCAGAACTATGGAGCAAATAATTTAGTCATGTCTTCACAGAAGAAAACAAAATAAAAAAGAAAACTTCCCAACAATACTAGTGAACATTAGTCTGTTGAGAAAAAGGGAATAGAATGAAATTAGCAACCAAATAGTTTTAGAGGAATTATTGGAACTGAAAGTAATGAGCACAGACAAAGTCAACAGAGATTGTTCATATGGGAATCATATTTGAGAAAGTGACGTTTAGCATAATTATGGAGAAGCAATCAATGCAATAGGATTGCATTTTCAGAAAGATTTTTGATAAAGCCCCAAGCCTATTATGCAAATTGAAAACCTCTGGGACTGGGACTAATATGGTTATAGAATGGGAAAGCTGGCTGGAAGCAGTGAGTCGGGATAAAACAATATTTTTTTTTTGAAAGGAAGGTTTGGAGGATAAAGCA
>NW_025131363.1:0-1142 GCF_004010195.1 Chiloscyllium plagiosum
ATCATTGAGCAAAGCAAGAATCGAAATTGCAGTAAGGTCAAGCAGCTCATGTTTACTTGACCAAAGCACAAGCGAACATATATTCTCACGCACTCACAGATACATTTGTAGCTGAAAAGAGTCTGAGAAGATAGACACAGCTTACCATTGATTTTTGTCTGGATTGATGGGCTATCATTATCTGCTGCGAAAATGACATTGCAGCCGGGCACATCCCAGCAGCTGTGCGAGTCGGAGAGGGATCATGGAACATTTTTCATGTGACTTTGCATCTGTTGTTATGCAGGAGCACAATTGGAAATGCAAGTAAATGGGTGCGACCAGCCAGCAGGTCGTGTGGCCGAGCGGTCGCAGGCGCTGGATTCAGATTCCTGTCTCGAAAGTGACGTGGGTTCGAATCCCAACGCTGCCATTTGTGTTGATCAACTCCGACGCTGCAGCTTGTTAAAATGCTGTTTCGGTCCCTGTTGTATAGATGTTGAAAATAGCAGCCAAATTGTTTTGCTTCCCGGGCAATTAACTGTGGTGTGCGCAAGTGCCACATATTTCCAAGTGTCTCTGTTATCATGGTCATGTTCGCCACCCGCGCAGAAAATTGCAAACAGCTCTGCTGTTCCAGACAAGTTGAGTTTTTACTGGAACCGAATGGAGACTGTTGTTTCATCACTGTTGTGAAACAAAGTCCTACCGTGACTCGACTCGTCGTTATTTGGTTTGCCGGCAAATGGGAAAATCGTTCCAATGAATTTCGATGTGATATGTTTTTGAATTTCTCTCATTTCCTTCATTTCCGTCCTGGAGACATCGGAAGGGAAAGGTAATCTAATCGAGACTGTGATTGGTGAAATTCACTTCTTATGGCCCATTCTTATTCCGTCCTTTCTTTCTCTCTTTTCAGCATTGTCTGGTGGTGTACTAAGACTGCAGTATGTTTGAAAGAGTAGTTTGGAATTGCCCTGTTGTTAGTTGTGTGATTATTTTATGGCTCATGCCCTCGGATTGTCTCACATTTAGCATTCATGCTTCGCTGTGTCTGAAAATGCATTTGGTTTGCCAGCTTCGTTCGTGATTCGCGTTAATTGTGTTCTGTTTTGTGATTCGCTCAATATAATCCGAGTTAACAGGGTGTCTGTGTTAACCTC
>NW_025131364.1:0-1142 GCF_004010195.1 Chiloscyllium plagiosum
AAGGATCCCACGCTGACTCTCTGATGATTCTCCGAGCCCAACACAATCCACTACTCTAAAAAGTATGTGTCTCATGACTAATGCACTTAACCTACATGACCCTACAATCTATGGGCAATATAGCATGGCCAATTCACCTAACCTACACAGCTTTGACTGTGGGAAGAAATCAGAGCACCCGAAGGAAACCCACGTATTTGGGGTTGGGGCGGTAGGGAGGGGGGTTATGTACGCAGGTGCTTCCAGACTTGCTGAGTTTCACTGGCAATTTTCTATTTTGTTAATCTCTCAGTCAGGAGGCTTTGTTTCAACTGATTTTAGAGGGGTGTCCAAACATATCCAGCTGATGGAGGAGCTCTGAGCAATGGATAGATCAATGGCAGTCTCTACTCCCATAATCCCACCCGACTGAGAAAGATATCTATCTCTGAGCTTGTGTGGTGGGCCACAGGGAATTGTGACCGCCCCCCAGCGGCAGGAGGGGAAGTAGGTCTCCAGTCCAAAGACCAAGCTAATGAGAATAAGACTCTGGATTTCTCTTCTACCTTCCCTCCTAGTCAGAAGGGAGAAGGTTCTTTGAGGTCGCAGGAGAGGAAGGCAAATGTTGCTTACTCTCAATTCTGAAGCTATGACCACAAAGATGCACTCAACTATGAGTGTTTCACTGTGATTTTCTCTACACATTTACAATGTTCAGTCATTGGGACTGCAACAAGACCCATCGTAATAAACCCCCGACAGTGTGGAAACAGGCCATTCGGCCCAAGATTAGTACACAGACCCTCTAAAGAGTAACCCACCGAGCCCATTGGGACGATTTTATCAACAACACCATATTAAGAACATTGACCAATGCCTAGACTCTGAGGCCAAGGATCCCAATGTATTGCCCATCCAGAACAGATAGACAATTCCCTTCCACGTCAATTGGTTCAATTTTACAGAACTCAACCTTTGTGTGTTTAGGCAGACATCGCTGAATTTATACATTTCAAAATGTGCCTTAAATCATCACTTTGGTTTGGGCTCTCAGATGGACCAAGGAATTACGGGAAATGTTTGCTCCAATAGATGCCATTGATAGAGTCTGGCTTTCAGAACTCAACAAAGTTTCTCAGAGCCAATCAAACGAGGCAGCCTTC
>NW_025131365.1:0-1142 GCF_004010195.1 Chiloscyllium plagiosum
TAGCCTTGCATTCATCTCTCTGTAACATCTCCACCTTTGCGTTCCTCTCTCTGTAACAGTTCCAGCCTTGCTTTCCACTCTCTGTTACATCTCCAGCTTTGCGTTCCTCTCTCTGTACCATCTCCAGCCTTGCTTTCCACTCTCTGAAACATCACGAGCCTTGCTTTGCTCTCTCTATAACATCTGCAAACTTGCTTTACGATCTCTATAACATCTCCGGCCTTGCTTTCCACTCTCTGTAACATCTCCAGTCTTGCTTTCCCCTCTCTGCAACATCTCCAGCCTTGCTTTCCTCTCTCTGTAACATCTCCAGACTTGCATTCATATCTCTGTAACATCTCCAGCCTTCCTTTCATATCTCTGTAACATCTCCGGCCTTGCATTCCTATCTCATTAACATCTTCGGCCTTGCATTCCTATCTCTGTAACATCTCCGGCTTGCTTTCCAAACTCTGTAACATGTCCAGCATTGCTTTCCTATCCCTATAACATCTTCAGCCTTGCTTTCCAAACTCTGTAACATCTCCAGCATTGCTTTCATATCTCTGTAACATCTCCGGCCTTGCATTTCTATCTCATTAACATCTTCGGCCTTGCATTCCTATCTCTGTAACATCTCCGGCCTTGCTTTCCAAACTAAGTAACATGACCAGCATTGCTTTCCTATCCCTGTATCATCTTCAGCCTTGCTTTCCAATCTCTGTAACATCTTCAGCCTTGCTTTGCTATCACTGTAACATTTCCAGCATTGCTTTCATATCTCTGTAACATCTCCGGCCATGTTTTCCACTCTCAGAAATATCTCCAGCCTTGCTTTCCACTCTCTGAAACATCTCCAACCTTGCTTTCATATCTCTTTAACATCTCCAGCCTTGCTTTCCCCTCTCTGTAACATCTGCAAACTTGCTTTCCTATCTCCGTAACATCTCCGGCCATGCTTTCCACTCTCTGAAACATCTCCAGCCGTGCTTTCCACTCTCTGTAACATCTGCAAACAGTTTCCTATCTCTGTAACATCTGTTGCCTTGCTTTCCTCTCTCTGTAACGTCTGCAAACATGCTTTCCTATCTCTGTAACATTCCCGGCCTTGCTTTCCTATCTCTGTACCTTCTCTAGCTTTGCATTCATCTCTCTGTAACATG
>NW_025131366.1:0-1142 GCF_004010195.1 Chiloscyllium plagiosum
GTGAGCTACCCAGGAAGCCCTGAGTGAAAGGTGAACTCCCCGGTGACAGCCCTTGGATTGGTTGAGGATTTCCTGGTTTCGGGGTGCGCGGTGTGGCCAGAGACAGTCTGAGCACAAGGACAGACACCATCCCTGTCTTTCCCGTTGTGTCTGCGTCGCGAGGCATGGAGTGGGGTGGGGGGAGAACGGCGGGGATAGACTCCCAGAAGGGTGTACTCTCAAAATAAGACCTAGGTCTAGCTGACCAGCTACAGATCCGAAGCTCAGGAAAACTCTCTGAAGACGACATTGGTGGGGGGGGGGGGAGGGGGGGGGGAGATGATGGCCTCTGGGCATAATTGCTGGACTGATAATCCAGAGACCGAGGTAACATTTTGGGGACACGGGTTTGAATCCCGCAATGGCTTTTGAATTTAAGAAATACCAGGAATTTAGGGACTTACGGTGAATTAAAAGTTGGGAAAACAAAATCGCTAATGCCCTTCCTTACCCAGTCTGGACAGATACGTGACTCCAGACCCACCAGCAACCGGCATGACTCCTAACTGCCCTCCTCCCCGGGGCAATTAGGGGCGGCCGATAAATACTGACCCAGTCAGCGGCGCCCTCATCCTGCGAATGCGTGAAGGGAAAGCAATTTCGTGTCGACAGGACGTGATGGATGAGGGGGAGCTCACCAATTTGTGATGTGACTGACAGGACTCGTTCCTGTCCTAACACAGTGTGGCATCCCCTTCTGAGTTTTGGGATCATGGAGCTTAACACTGGGATTACAGGTATCCCCGCCCCCCCCGCTCCCGCTATCCGAAAGCCGAGCGTTCCCTGGAAAACCTTCCGGAAGCCAGAATGAGGGGGGGAAAGCGAAGGAGCACTAACTAAGACGGGAAAGCGTTCGGCTTTCTTTGTGAAGCCATGGCGAATTTTCGGGGATCAGGGGGATACCTGGATACCCCCCGGACAGTGAGGGACAACCCTCCCCTCACTGTCCTCACTTACCCCGCGGCTGTGTGGGACCCTCTTCCCCAGGGCTCGGGGATTACTCCCCCACTCATCGGTCTGTCACTGGGTTGCCAATAATCTGTCCTCTCTCTCTTTCTCTTTCTCTCTGTGTCTCTTTCTCTTTCTCTCAATCTCTCTCTTTC
>NW_025131367.1:0-1142 GCF_004010195.1 Chiloscyllium plagiosum
TGTGTGTGTGTCCCTCCCTCACTGTGTGTGTGTCCCTCACTCACTGTGTGTGTGCGTCCCTCCCTCGCTGTGTGTATGTGTCCCTCGCTGTGTGTGTGTCCCTCCCTCTCTGTGTGTGTGTGTGTCCCTCCCTCACTGTGTGTGTGTGTGTCTCTCCCTCACTGTGTGCGTGTCTATCCCTCACTGTGTGTGTGTGTGTGTCTCTCCCTCACTGTGTGCGTGTCCCTCCCTCACTGTGTGTGTGCGTGTCTCTCCCTCGCTGTGTGTGTGCATGTCCCTCCCTCGCTGTGTGTGTGCGTGTCCCTCCCTCACTGTGTGTGTGTGTGTGTCCCTCCCTCGCTGTGTGTGTGTGTCCCTCGCTGTGTGTGAGTCCCTCCCTCATTGTGTGTGTGTGTCCCTCGCTGTGTGTGTGTCCCTCCCTCACTGTGTGCGTGTGTGTCCCTCCCTCGCTGTATGTGTGTGTCCCTCGCTGTGTGTGTGTCCCTCCCTCACTGTGTGTGTGTGTGTCCCTCCCTCTCTGTGTGTGTGTGTGTGCCTCCCTCACTGTGTGTGTGTGTGTCCCTCCCTCACTGTGTGTGTGCGTGTCCCTCCCTCGCTGTGTGTGTGCGTGTCCCTCCCTCGCTGTGTGTGTGCGTGTCGCTCCCTCGCTGTGTGTGTGTGCGTGCCTCTCCCTCGCTGTGTGTGTGCGTGTCTCTCGCTCGCTGTGTGTGTGGTGTGCGTGTCTCTCCCTCGCTGTGTGTGTGCGTGTCTCTCCCTCTCTGTGTGTGTGCGTGTCTCTCCCTCGCTGTGTGTGTGCGTGTCTCTCCCTCGCTGTGTGTGTGCGTGTCTCACCCTCGCTGTGTGTGTGCGTGTCTCTCCCTCGCTGTGTGTGTGCGCGTGTCTCTCCCTCGCTGTGTGTGTGCGTGGCCCTCCCTCGCTGTATCTGTGCGTGGCCCTCCCTCGCTGTGTGTGTGCGTGTCCCTCCCTCACTGTGTGTGTGCGTGTCTCTCCCTCGCTGTGTGTGTGCGTGTCCCTCCCTCACTGTGTGTGTGTGTGTGTCCCTCCCTCGCTGTGTGTGTGCGTGGCCCTCCCTCGCTGTGTGTGTGTGTGTCTCTCCCTCACTGTGTGTTTGCGTGTCCCTCCCTCACTGTGTGTGTGTGTGT
>NW_025131368.1:0-1142 GCF_004010195.1 Chiloscyllium plagiosum
ACTGTTGTAGGTGGTGGTGGGGGAGAGGGTTGCTGAATGGCGAGGTGTCTGGAGGGAGTCAGTCCACAGTGCAGATTCCATAAGGCGTTATTGGTGTGGAGGTATTGCATAGGCGACAGACAAAATGATGGAAGGAAGGTGCTGAATTCAACAGTGAGAGTGGTTGCACATGAACGTTATTTGGAGATGGAGAGTGAGCCTTGTTCGGCAGTAGGTGCTATAACAGATATACAGTGAGTGTGAGGGAGCAGAGAGAATACGGTGACACTTAGCCTGGCAGAACGAGGATACAGTATGTGCTGTATTGCTGGACAATTCTTCAGATCATCTCAGCGTCGAGATGAGCCTAAATGAACGTCTTCTCTAAGTCTGTCACTAATAATGCCACTGAACCTGTCCTTCAGATCCCACAGAATCGGTTTGGGAGGATCTTAGCAATGAGAAACAAGCGTTGGTGTGTTCTGCCGTGCAAAATTGTCGTGCAAATTTTGTATATCTTATACTGTGGAAAATTGGTATTGTTGGTGCTGCAGTAATACTGAATTATCTCACGTTACATCTAAACTGCATAAACTAAGTGACTGCTAATGCTGTGAAAAATAAATTCCAGAAGTGTGTATCAGGTAGCTTGAAGAGTATGTTGTGATCCAAACTAGAGACAAGTTTAGTTTGGATTTGGTGATGTGTGCTCAGAAGGACTAATTAATAACCTTGTTCTGAGGAAAAGTGACAATAATATGTTGCATTTTACACGGCAGCTGCATATAATATCGAATGTTGAACATGTTGGTCAAACATAATGGAAGCCTGGAGGCTGGAGGCTCAAGTTCGCTCCAGTGAATTGGGAAAGTACAATATAGCATTCAGTGGGAGACAAGCAATGGTTGTCAGAGACATAGAGTCCTAAAGCACAGAGGAAGACCCTTTCTTCTAAACTGGTCCATTCCGACCAAAATGTGCATTCACACTAACCCCATCTCCCTGCCATTGCCCCGGTTCCATCTAATCCTTTCCTATCCGTATATTTGTCCAAATTCCTTTTAAATTTTGTTAATGTAACCCCCTCAACCACTGGCTGCTCATTCCATATGTGAAACAGCCTCTGTGTAAAAAAAGGTGGCCCTCAGGTTCCCTTTAATTCT
>NW_025131369.1:0-1142 GCF_004010195.1 Chiloscyllium plagiosum
CATGAATTCGAGTGGGACAACACTACTATTATAAGGCAAGCCAAACAAAGAACAGCCAGGGAATTCCCAGAAGCATGGCACTCATTCACAAATTCCATCAACAAACACATCGACCTGGACCCAATATACCGGCTACTACAGCGGACAGCTGAAACTGACAACAGGAAGCGGCAAGGACAGGCCACTATAAATGCCGCAGGAAACACCACAGAAGCGCTTCACAGGAGGCTCCCAAGCACTGAGGATGCCACCTAGACAGGGGACGAAACGTTTCCAACAAAAACTTCCAGTTCGGCGAACAGAAACACATCATTGTCTTGAGTGTTCCAGTGTTTTTCATTGTCCCAGAGTCCAGATGAAGTTTGCATTCCTCACGTACGTGAGCGAGAATGATTTCAATGTCTCAGATCAGTTCCTGTCCCGAGAACATCAGAGTCAATGTCCCGTCCTCTACTCGGTCCGACAGTTCACACTTCTTCATTCTCCTCTGATTCCATTTCCCAAAGAGTTTCTCAAGATTTACAAAGCTGGAGCGTAAATTATATGGTTTGCTTCCTAAACATTTTTTCAACTGCCAACTGACAATATTTTCACAGTATCTCTTCACAATCCTCTGGCTTGCACCATGTCCAGGGATGAGAAGTCCCGTTTGGTGGAGAGATTCCGGAAGCTGATGAGTTTCACTTTGGAACAAAGATGGTTAAGTGGCGATTTCCTGCGGTTGTTTCTAATGATGGGAGAGGGAGCGGTGGGGAATGAGCAATTTGACGAGCAGGAGGAAGTGTTGCCACTGACCCGAGTCAGAGAACAGTGGACAGGGATTAAAGGAATCTAATGAAAGGCAGCACTTCTGCTCAGGACGTTCAATAACAGCTGCAGAAACCCGATGTGTCGAGCAATGCATCTGGAAAGAGAAACAGAGATAATGTTTTAAATATGGAACATTTCTGATGAAGAACTCGAGTTTCCCAAGTCTAATCAAATTATCGGCCTGGTTCACAAAATAGTTTTTCTGAACTCTGAGCGAAAATTGTCCCAGCAGGAAAGCATTCATAACGTAGTCAGCAGGATTGGAACCTACGTGGGGAAACCCCAATGGATTTCTAGTTCATCGCCTTAACCACTCGGCCATGACTACAGGC
>NW_025131370.1:0-1142 GCF_004010195.1 Chiloscyllium plagiosum
ATATTCCAGTGTTACAGACCAGTCCAGACTCCCTAGCCGTGAGATGTTAACCTTACTCAACAACCTAACCTCTCAAAATGACAATATCTACTGCATCTACATTCTGGATGATCACTTCAAACAATTCAGTCCATCAAGATATTATTCAGGCCAGAGCTGGAGGCACTGTGCACAGTCTTGTTCAGTGCACCATTCACAGTAAGTAGGTTGTGATTGCATTGGAGGGAGAATCAAAGGAAATCACCAGCATGTTTCTTGAGCTGTAGCAAGTTAGCTCTGAAGAGGGAGGCTGGATAAGCTTGGGTTGCTTTCTTTTGAGCAGAAATGAATGTATATAGGACTATATGAGGAAGGGATAAGGTGAATAGAAAGCAGTTCTACCCTTTGCTGAAGGGCCACGAAGAAGACGGCATAATTTTATGTTGAGAGGCAGGACATTTAGAGCGGACATGAGAAAAGATTTTCTCACCTGGAAGATAGTAGGGGCCTGCAATGCATTGCATGAAATGGAAAAGCTCACTTCCTTTAAAAAGAACTTGTCTAAGCACCTGAAATGTCACAACATTCAAAATAATCCTAATCCAAAGAGATGCAGATTGGTGAACTGACCATGCTGAATTTCCAGTAGTGTTCAGGGACTTGTAGTTTAGGTAAATTATTCAGCAGGAAAAACAGAGTGATAGTGTCGGAGAAAGGGTCTGGGTGTGATACTCTTTGGAGGATCAGTGTAGACCTGTTGGGCTGTAGGTCATGTTTCCACAATGTAGGGCTTCTATGCACTATGTATTAAGTGCTGGGAAATGAGACACGTTTAGCCCTTCGTGTAATTTTGGAGGTAAAAACTTGACAGACAGGACAGCGCTGTCCTGAATGACGCTACCATTACCGCCGTTACAGTATGTACATATTCCAGTGTTACAGACCAGTCCAGACTCCCATCAAGATATTATTCAGGCCACGTTTAGCCCTTCGTGTAATTTTGGAGGTAAAAACTTGACAGACAGGACAGCGCTGTCCTGAATGACGCTACCATTACCGCCGTCCTGAATGATAGTATCATTCTTTGATTTTGAAGATAAGGTTCTGAATACTGTTTTTGTCTTTGTTTTGAGAAAATATTTCCCTGTGTACGTTCCAACTGT
>NW_025131371.1:0-1142 GCF_004010195.1 Chiloscyllium plagiosum
AACACGCTAATATACTGACACTCACAGTACTTATATGGAGATAGAACCGCACACGTGTAGTGGCATACGGAGACATAGACAGTCGCACACAAAGAGACACGAGCACAAGTAAAACGCTCAGTCTAATATGCAGATTAACCGATGTCAGCGCATAATGCTCGTGTGGTGTCATGCTATCAGTTATTCTCTTCCTGGGACAGGACCAGAGAATGAGTTTAATGCATATTTGATTGAAAAGAATCAGTGGTATTATTGGACAGGTTTAGAGGGCTGAATGGTTTATGTCTATGCCTAATTATTCTGTCCTTGTGTTTCAAAAGACGTGGCGCTTTAATGTTAGGTTAACACAGATTAAAATAACAGATCCCACACTGAAATAAGGTCGCCCCTTTCACTTTCGTGTTGTACTAACTGTAGGGTCCTCATCCTCAGGGAGCAGTGAAGACTCGGTTTTTGAAGTTTTTCAAGGCTGAGCTCGACTGATCTTTGCTGGACAGGACGGTCAATATTTATTGAGAACAGACAGGAGATGGGTGGTCAAACACAATCGGATCAGTGATGAGCATTCTGACTAATGGCGCTGAATGACCAACTGCTGCCCTGACCCCATGTGTTGCTCCCTCAATCCACCCTCGAGACTGTTACAGAGACATGCTGCTGTCCCGACGCCATGTGTTGCTCTCGTAATTCACGGCCAATGCTGTTACAAAGATGTCCTGCTGTCCCTACCCCAAGTGTCGTTCCCTTAAGCCACCCTTCGATGCGGTTACAGAAATATACTGCTGGCCCTACCCAATGTGTTGTTCCCTCAATCCACCCTCGAGGCTGTTACAGGGATATACTGCTGTTCCTACCCCATGTGTCGTTCCCTCAAGCCACCCTTCGATGCGGTTACAGAAATATACTGCTGGCCCTACCCAATTTGGTTGTTCCCTAATCCACCCTCGATGCTGTTACAGGGATATACTGCTACCACTACCCCAGGTATTGTGCCCACCATCCACCCCTCGACGCTCTGACAGAGATAGGGGGCCTTCTCATTCAGCCAGTCATTATCGTTACCATGAGACTGGAGGAGACCATTCTGCCTATTTAACGAATTACAGAGAAAAATAGAACTAATCATTTTAGCTCATTGAGTA
>NW_025131372.1:0-1142 GCF_004010195.1 Chiloscyllium plagiosum
GTCAGTCCCACACAGACTGGGTTAGTCCCCGCAAGACTGGGTCAGTCAACGCACAGACTGGGTCAGTCCCACACAGATTGGGTCAGTCCAACACAGACTGGGTTAGTCCCCGCACAGACTGGGTCAGTCAATGCACAGACTGGGTCAGTCCCACACAGACTGGGTCAGTCCCGCTCAGACTGGGTTAGTCCCCGCACAGACTGGATCAATCCCCACACATACTGGGTCAATCCCCACACAGACTGGGTCAGTGCCTGCACAGACTGAGTCAGTCCCACACAGACTGGGTCAGTCTCTGCACAGACTGGATCAATCCCCACAGAGACTGGGTCAATCCCCGCACAGACTGGGTCAATCCCCGCACAGACTGGGTCAGTCCCTGCACAGACTGAGTCAGTCCCACACAGACTGGATCATTCCCCGCACAGACTGGATCAATCCCCACACAAACTGGGTCAATCGCCACACAGACTGGGTTAGTCCCACACAGACTGGGTCAGTCTCTGCACTGACCGGGTCAGTCCCACACAGAATGGGTCAGTCCCTGCACAGACTGGGTCAGTCCCCACACAGACTGGGTCAGTCCCACACTGACTGGGTCAGTCCCACACAGACAGCGTCAGTGGCTGCACAGACTGGGTGAGTCCCTGCACAGACTGGGTCAGTCCAACCCAGACTGGGTCAGTCCCCACACAGACTGGGTCAGTGCCTGCACAGACTGGGTCAGTCCTTGCACAGACTGGGTCAGTCCCACACAGACTGGGTCAGTCCCCGCACAGACTGGGTCAGTCCCCACACAGACTGGGTCAGTCCCACACAGACTGGGTCAGTCCCACACATTCTGTGTCAGTCTCTGCACAGACTGGGTCAGTGCCACACACACTGGGTCTGTCCCACAAAGACTGGGTCAGTCGCACACAGGCTGTGTCAGTCACCCGCACAGACTGGGTCAGTCCCTGCACAGACTGGGTCACTCCCTGCACAGACTGGGTCTGTCCCACACAGACTGGGTCAGTCCCCATACAGACTGCGTCAGTGCCTGCACAGACTGGGTGAGTCCCTGCACAGACTGGGTCAGTCCCACACAGGCTGTGTCAGTCACCCGCTCTGACTGGGTCAGTCCCTGCACGGACGGGGTCAGC
>NW_025131373.1:0-401 GCF_004010195.1 Chiloscyllium plagiosum
TGGCCAATCATGTCAGTAGGTTTATGGACAGGGATTTAACTGACAGAGAGGATGCTGGGACAGGGTCTAGGTGAAAGGAGCTTTCCAAATCCAAAGAGAAAAGGTGAAGCATCTGAACAGTATGGGAATGTGACTGAAGGCAATCAGAAAGGAACAGGATGGGACAGCGATTAACTAAAACTGTACATCAGTGAATAGGTTTGTGACAGGAAATTGTGGGAAAGAGTAAATTATGTTTTTTTTTTAAATGGATGAAGTCTTATCAATAAGGCAGATGGATTTGTGACACTGATATAAAAGATATTTAGACACCAGAGAGATATGGTTACAGGGTGAACAAAAGGTGGACATAAATATTCAATGGATCACAACCTTGTGGAAACTCAGGCAAAATGGGTAAC
>NW_025131373.1:453-1142 GCF_004010195.1 Chiloscyllium plagiosum
AGATATGGTTACAGGGTGAACAAAAGGTGGACATAAATATTCAATGGATCACAACCTTGTGCAAACTCAGGTAAAATGGGTAACGCTAACAATAATGGGTAACAAAGGCATCACAGAGAAAGCATTTGGTCTCAGATCATGAAGTAAAGTCAGTCTGAATGTAATTTCTGGCTCCGACTTGCCAAAGACACAAGCAGCAGAACAGTTTAAGCTACCGAACAGCATTCCGTTGCATTACACAGGAACTCATTGGAATTTTTTTAACAAAGGCATTGAGATAATTTTGGGAAACATCAATATTCACAAAATGTGGGACAGTCACACTGGCAAGAGTGATATTGGAAGAGGAGTTCAGAAAATTAGTTTTCAGTGTTTCTTTGAAGAACAAATTGTGCGACTGTTAAGGGACATAACTATCTCAGAGTGACCATTGTGTGATGAAACTTAGTGAATGAGTAATGTCACCTGGAGAGATCCTCTGTGAAATTATAATAAAGTGCAGTTTAAAGAAATATAAAGTTGTAAAGTGAATCACATAAAGGACAAGCTACAACTAGAAACAAAGATAACTAATAACATGAGTTGGAGAGGAGAACTGACCAAGGTAAATAGGCTAAAAAGACTGAAATATGTGCCTGTCAATGAACAGTGGAAAGCATTTGAAGGAGCAGTGTAAAACACTCAACAAG
>NW_025131374.1:0-1142 GCF_004010195.1 Chiloscyllium plagiosum
GACTGTGCTGTTGGAAGTGTAGGCCTGAAGGAGTACTGCACTGTTGGAAGTGTAGCCCTGATGGAGTACTGCGCTGATTGAAGTGTAACCCTGATGGAGTACTGCGTTGTTGGAAGTGTAGCCCTGATGGAGTACTGCACTGTTGGAAGTGTAACCCTGAAGGAGTACTGCACTGTTGGAAGTGTAGCCCTGAAGGAGTACTGCACTGTTGGAAGTGTAGCCCTGAAGGACTGTGCTGTTGGAAGTGTAGGCCTGATGGAGTACTGCGCTGATTGAAGTGTAACCCTGATGGAGTACTGCGTTGTTGGAAGTGTAGCCCTGATGGAGTACTGCACTGTTGGAAGTATAGCCCTGATGGAGTACTGCACTGTTGGAAATGTAACCTTGAAGGAGTACTGCACTGTTGGAAGTGTAACCCTGAAGGAGTACTGCATTGTTGGAAGTGTAGCCCTGAAGGAGGACAGTGCTGTTGGAAGTGTAGGCCTGAAGGAGGACTGCACTGTTGGAAGTGTAACCCTGATGGAGTACTGCGTTGTTGGAAGTGTTGCCCTGATGGAGTACTGCGTTGTTGGAAGTGTAGCCCTGATGGAGTACTGCACTGTTGGAAGTGTAGCCCTGAAGTAGTACTGCGCTGTTGGAAGTGTAGCCCTGATGGAGTACTGCGCTGTAGGAAGTGTTGTCCTGAAGGAGTACTGCGCTGTGGAAGTGTAGTCCTGATGGAGTACTGCACTATTGGAAGTGTAGCCCTGATGGAGTACTGCACTGTTGGAAGTGTAACCCTGAAGGAGTACTGCACTGTTGGAAGTGTAACCATGATGGAGTACTGCACTGTTGGAAGTGTAACCCTGAAGGAGTACTGCACTGTTGGAAGTGTAACTCTGAAGGAGTACTGCACTGTTGGAAGTGTAGCCCTGATGGAGTACTGTGCTGTTGGAAGTGTAGCCCTGATGGAGTACTGCGCTGTTGGAAGTGTAACCCTCAAGGAGTACTGACTGTTGGAAGTGTAACCCTGAAGGAGTACTGCATTGTTGGAAGTGTATCCCTGAAGGAGGACTGCACTGTTGGAAGTGTAGCCGTGATGGAGTACTGCACTGTTGGAAGTGTAACCTTGAAGGAGTACTGCACTGTTGGAAGTGTAGCCC
>NW_025131375.1:0-1142 GCF_004010195.1 Chiloscyllium plagiosum
GTCCCTCGTTGACACTCTCTGAAACACACTGTGTCTCTCTCTGAAATTCTGGAAAACAGTGTGACACTCTCAGTCCCTCTCTGACACTCTCTGAGACACACTGTGACTCTCTCTGACTCTCTGGAAACAGTGCGACACTCTCTGTCCCTCTTTGGCACTCTCTAAGACGAACTGTGACTCTCTCTGACACTCTGGAAAACGGTGTGACACTCTCTGCGATTCTCTGACACTCTCTGAGACACACTGTGAATCTCTCTGACACTCTGGAAAACAGTGTGACACTCTCTGTCCCTCGTTGACACTCTCTGAGACACATAGTGACTCTCTCTGACATTCTGGAAAACAGTGTGACACTCACTGTCCCTCAAAGGCACTCTCTGAGACACACTGTGACTCTCTCCGACACTCTGGAAAACAGTGTGATACTCTCTGTCCCTCTCTGACACTCTCTGAGACACACTGTGACTCTCTCTGACACTGGATAATAGTGTGACACTCTCTGTCCCTCTCTGACCCTCTCTGAGACACACTGTGACTCTCTCTGACACTCTGGAAAACAGTGTGACACTCACTGTCCCTCTCTGACACTCTCTGTGACACACTGTGGTTCTCTCTGACACTCTGGAATGCAGTTGACACTCTCTGCCATTCTCTGACACTCTCTGAGACACAATGTGACTCTCTCTGACACTCTGGAAAACACCGTGATACTCTCTGTCCCTCTCTGAGACACATTGTGACTCTCTCTGACACTCTCTGAGACACACTGTGCCTCTCTCTGACACTCTGGAAAACAGTGTGACACTCTCTGTCCCTCTCTGACACTCACTGAGACACACTGTGACTCTCACTGACACTCTCTGAGACAATCTGTGACTCTCTCTGGCACTCTGGAAAATAGTATGACACTCTCTGTCCCTCTCTGAAACTCTCTGAGACACACTGTGACTCTCTCTGACAGTCACTGAGACACACTGTGACTCTCGCTGACACTCTCTGAGACAATCTGTGACTCTCTCTGACACTCTGGAAAACAGGGTGACACTCTCTGTCCCTCTCTGACACTCTCTGAGATACACTGTGACACGCTCTGACACTCTGGAAAATAGTGAGACACGCGCTGTCGCTCTCTGACTCTCTCC
>NW_025131376.1:0-1142 GCF_004010195.1 Chiloscyllium plagiosum
CACCCTCTGGGTGAAAACGTTGCCCCTAAGGTCCCTTTTATATCTTTCTCCTCTCACCCTAAACCTACGCCCCTCTAGTTCTGGACTCCCCCACCCCAGGGAAAAGCCTTTGCCTATTTATCCTATCCGTGCCCCTCATGATTTTATAAACCTCTATAAGGTCACCCCTCAGCCTCCGACGCTCCAGGGAAAACAGCCCCAGCCTGTTCAGCCTCTCCCTGTAGCTCAGATCCTCCAACCCTGGCAACATCCTTGTAAATCTTTTCTGAGCCCTTTCAAGTTTCACAACATCTTTCCGATAGGAAGGAGACCCGAATTACACACAATATTCCCTCGATCCAGACTCTGCAACAAAGGCAAAATTGTCTCAGCATCTATCCTGTCAGCTCTCCTTTGAATATTATATATCTTACACGTTTCCATAAGATCTTATCTCATTTTTCTAAACACCAATAATGAGGTCTGGCATGTCAAACCTTTCTTGGAAAGTCAGCCTTTTATCACAGGAATCAGTTGATTCAACCTGATTTGAACTGCTTTGAATATCATGATATTTTTTTCTCAAGAAGGGAGAATCAAAACCGTACACAGTACTCCAGATGTACAACTGGTAAAAAAAATTCCCTACTTTTATATTCCATTTTCCTTACAATTATCAATGGCATTTTATTTTCATTCCTAAATACTTGCTGTAGCTGCATACTAACTTTGGTTTGGTTCCAATAATTTTTTGGAAGAGCAGGTCTTAAGTAATCTACAAAACTGCATAAATAAAAGCCTATCGCGTTGCTCTTATCAGGACTAAAATATACAGAAACGAACTTTAGAAAGGAACCAGCAATTTATACAACAGAGTATTGATTTGGTTGATTATGGTTGACATGGGGATTCAATGGGAATTCTTACCTGTCAGCTTTAGATAATCGATTTCATTCAAATTAACCAAATAAATTCCAATTGGTCAGAGTATGGCCATGAGGATTTCACAGTGATTGACATCTCTATTGCATTTCCTTAATTGCAAATGTCCAATATGTGGATATATTAATTTTTCCTACAAAGAATAGGGTTCCACGTGTGAGAATATGTAGTTTTCATCAAACATCAAACATGGTGAGCTCACTGCTCGACTTAATTTGGCT
>NW_025131377.1:0-1142 GCF_004010195.1 Chiloscyllium plagiosum
GAATGTTCAGTAACGACTCAGAGACACCCTTGAACCTGGTATCCGAAGGCAGCACACATCCCTGGGGTCTCTTCTGCAGCCACACAGTCTCCTGTCTGCCCCCCTCAGAACTGAGTCTCCTATCAGTATCACTATCAATAGAGAGGATCTGGCAAACATAGACTGGGAGGACTATCTGTAGTTGGGTCTGTATCAGGGAAGCGGGAGTATGTTAAAGTGATACAGAGAAAATTCAGGGCCAGTGTGTTCCTGAAAAGGGAATAGTAAAGGCAAAAAGTCCAGCGAATACTGATAAAGCGATATCATGAGATTGATAAAGAAAATACAGTCTCATAAAACCAGACAAAACCATCCAAAAGTGTAGGGAGTGCAAGGGGGTCCTTAGAAATGAGATACAAACAATGACCATAAAATATCCTTGTCAAATACTATTAAGGAAAAGTCACAAGGTACTTTATCAATATAGTTGGAATAAGAAAATTACTGAGTAAAGAGCAAGGCCTATGAGAAACCAAATGGACAATCAGTGCATGGAGCCAGAGGAAGTAGATGAGGTCTTCAATGAATACTTCCCATCTGTATTCACACGGGAGAAATACATTGTATCTGGGGATTTCAGTTGGGATGGTGAGGCTCTGTAACATGTTAAGATCAATAAGGGGAAGGTATTAAATGTTTTCATAGGCATAAAGGTGGGGAAATCCCCAGTACCCAACAAAATTTATCCTAGGCTGCTTTGGGAGGTAAGGGAGGAGATCTCTGGGGTCCTGGTGGATATATTTAATACTTTGCTAGCCACAGGTGAAGTGCCGAATGACTGGAGGATCGCTAATGTGGTTCCTTTTTTCAAGAAGGGCAGCAGGGGTAGGCCAGGTATTTACAGAGCAGATAGTCTCTCAGGAATGGGAGGGAAATTATTGGAAACAGTTCTGTGGATGAATCAACATTTGCAAAGGTGAGGATCAACTCGGGTAGAGGAAGATACTGTCTGAGAAATTCAGTGGAGGTTTTTGAAATGGTGTCTAAAAATATTGAGCAGGGCAGTGCAGATGATGTGGTTTATATGGAGTTGGGTAAGGCTTTTGACAAGGTCCCAAATGGAAGGCTGATCCAGAGGGAAAGAGACCATGGGATCCAAGGCA
>NW_025131378.1:0-1142 GCF_004010195.1 Chiloscyllium plagiosum
TAATTTTAAAACTATGCCCACGGGTCCTAATCTGCCCGCCTAACAGAAACAACTTCCCAGCATCCACCTTTTCTAAGCCATGCATTCTCTTGTAAGTTTCTATTCGCTTTCCCCTCAACCTTCTAAATTCTAATGAATACAATCCCAGGATCCTCAGCCATTCGTATGTTAGGCCTACCATTCCAGGGATCATCCGTGTGAATCTCTGCTGGACATGCTCCAGTGCCAGTATGTCCTTCCTGAGGTGTGGGGCCCAAAAGCTGGACACAGTATTCTAAATTGGGCCTAGTCAGAGCTTTATAAAGTCTCAGAAGCACATTGCTGATTTTACATTCCATCCCTCTTGAGATAAATGACAACATTACATTTGCTTTCTTAACCACAGATTCAACCTACAAGTCAACCTTTAGAGAATCCTGGACTAGCACTCCCAGATCCCTTTGTACTTTGGCTTAGGACTTTTCTCACCGTTTAAAAAATAGCCCATGCTTGTATTCTGTTTTCCAAAGTGCAAGACCTGGCATTTTTAACATTGACTTTCATTAGCCATTTCCTGGACTACTTTCCTAAACTGTCTTAATCTTTCTGCAGCCTCCCCACCTCCTCAGTGCTACCTGTCTGTCCACCTAACTGCATCTTATCGGCGAACTTTACCAGAATGCCCCCAGTCCCTTCATCGAGATCATTAATATATAAAGTGAACAGCTGCAGTCCCAACACTGAACCCTGTGGGACACCACTTGTCACGAACTGCCATTCTGAAGCAGAACCTTTTATCCCACCTCTCTGCCTTCAGTCAGACAGCCAAACCTGAATCCATGCTCGTAGCTCACCTCGAACAGTATGGCCCTTCCCCTTACTCAGCAGCCTCCCATGAGGCACCTTATCAAAGGCCTTTTGGAAGTCTAGACCGATAACAATCACAGAGACAATAAAACACTTTCTCCATATGACCAAAAACTGATTGCCTTCCATCCAATGGTGTCCCGGTCTAGTGTGGGTCACAGATTGAGCTCTGAAACATCTCCAGGAGAATCTCATCCTGTACCTGTGGCTCTGGCTCTGTATCAGTGTCTGTAAGTCACCCTGTTTCTAACATTACCTCCATACCCTACAATGGAATAAATTCCAAAACAGTTCGA
>NW_025131379.1:0-1142 GCF_004010195.1 Chiloscyllium plagiosum
TGCACAGTTCTCCATGCTGGGCAGTTAATCCAGTTGACTGAACAGAAATCTAGCACAATCTTCCCAGTTCCCCATTCTGGGCAGATTGTGCTAGAGTATGCCAATATACTAAGCAGTACACTGGCATACTCCGCACAGACCTCCACGCTGGGCAAATAGTTCCGCTTACAGAGCAGTGCATTGGGATAGTCTACACAACGCTCCATGCTGGGCAGATATTCCAGTTTACTGAGCAATACACTGGCATATTCTGCGCAGATATCCATGCCGGACAGAAAGTCCCGCTTCCAGAGCACTGCTCTTGAAGTGTCTGCACAGCTCTTCAAGGTCGGCAGGTAGTCCCGCTTAATCAGCAATATACTGGCAGATTCTGCACAGTTCTCCATGCCGGGCAGATAGTCTAGCTTACTGAGCATTACATTGGCATCGTCTGCACAGTTTCACATAGTCCATCTTACTGAGAAATATACTGGCATCGTCTGCGCAGCTACAATGCTGGGCAGATAGACCAGCTTAGTGGAAAATATACTGATATAGTGGGCAGAAAACCCCATGCTGGGCAGATAGTCCAGTTTTGTGAGCAGTGCACTGGAGTTGACTGCACAGCTCTCCATGCTGGGCAGATATTCCACCAAATTGAGCAGTGCACCATCATAGTCGACATAGTGCTCCATGCTGCGCAGATAGTTCAGCTTCCTGACCAATACACTGACATCGTCTTCACAGCTCGCCATTCTGGGCATATATTCCAGAGTTATTGACAATACACTGGTTTACTTTGCACAGCTCGCCTTCATGGCAGATATTCCAGGTTATTGAGCAGTACAATTGCATACTCTGCACAGACCTCCATGCTGAGCAGATCGTCACACTTACTGGGCAGAATACTGGGATAGTCTACACAGCTCTCCATGCTGGGCAGATAGTGCAGCTTACTGAGCAGTACGCTAGCATTGGGTTTGCACAACTGTCTGTGCTGGTCAGATAGTCCTGCTGATTGAGCAGCACACTGGCATAATCTACAGAGTTCCCCATCCTGGGCAGATATTCCATTTTACTGAGCAGTACACTGTCAAAGCCTGCACAGCTCCCAATGCTGGGCAGATTGTACAACTTATTGGACAATACACTGGGATAGTCAG
>NW_025131380.1:0-1142 GCF_004010195.1 Chiloscyllium plagiosum
CTTATGCGAAGATTTGTACAACTCTAATGGAACGCCCCTGCTCTCTGCATCGATGTACACCTGGAAGGAAACAGGCAGAAGCTTTATTTGTCTTCTGAAACACAATGTCAACGTTTGGTTCCAATTTCAATTATACATGAACAAGGAACCCAAGTTCACGTTGTTTCTCAGAGCTTTCTAACGTCCTGTCATTCATTGAGCAACTGTTTGTCGTGTTATGTCTTTCAAAGTGCATTATCACACAGCTTTCATGGCAAATTTCCAAGGGCTACTGATCTGCTCATTTGAGCAACCCGTCTAAAACTTCCTTGAACCTAATATCAGCTTCTGTACTTTTGACCACCCATATAAACGTCCTGCCATTTGCGAACCAATTTACTACCCGCAACCTCAACTTATCTATAGCTTCTGATGAAAAGTGTTGTGTGTTGTTTCTAAGTTGCCAAGAACTATGCTTCTGCGCAATTCAGTTTGGCATTTTTCACTTGGCTGGTGGACATGCAAGCTGAGTGCTGCTCTAAGCGCTCTCCCAATGGCACGCTCACTTAGCGCGTAGTAATTGCAAAGAAGTATTATAATGCATGAAATGTCGAGGTTGAGAGTTCGATCTTCAGTGGGACCAGTATTAATAAGGGTAGCAGGAGGGCACGGCGGTTAGCACTGCTGCGTCACTGCACCAGAGCACCGCGTTAAATTCCCACCTCAAGCAACTGTCTGTGTGCAGTTTGCACATTCTCTCTCTGTCTGCGTGGGTTTTTTTCCGGGTGCTCCAGTTTCCTCCGAAAGTCCAAAGATGTGCAGGTTAGGTGAATTGCCCGTGGTGTTAGGTGTAGTGGAATGGGAATGGGTGGGTTGCTTTTCTGAGGGTCGGTGTGGAGTTGTTGGGCCGAAGGGCTAGTTTCCACATTGTAATTAATCTAATGTAAAAATAAAAGCCCTGATCCATTTCAGTAATCATTAAACATTACAATCACGGTAGCTGCTCGAAAAAAAAACACAAATGATTTTATTTCTTGTTCAAGTTATTGCATTTGAGAGAGTAGAAGCAACTTTTGTTTTTGTGAAGATCTGATTACCTCTGAACGCTTTGTTCAGATCAGACCAAATTTGACTTGTTACATTTGTTTTCGGGTGGTGATAAA
>NW_025131381.1:0-1142 GCF_004010195.1 Chiloscyllium plagiosum
ACTGGGATGGTGACATTTTACTGGGATGGTGACGCTTTACTGGTATGATGAGATTTTACTGGGATGGTGACGTTTTACTGGGATGGTGACGTTTTACTGGGATAATAGCGTTTTACTGGGATGACTACGTTTTACTGGGATAATGACGTTTTACTGGGATGGTGACATTTTACTGGGATGGTGACGATTTACTGGGATGATGGCGTTTTACTGGGATGGTGACGCATTACTGGGATGGTGACGTTTTACTGGGATGATGACGCTATACTGGGATAATGATGTTTTCCTGGGACGATGACATTTTACTGGGATGATGACGTTTTACTGGGATGGTGACATTTTACTGGGATAATTACATTTTACTGGAATGATGACGCTTTCCTGCGACAATGATGTTTTACTGGGATGGTGACGTATTACTGGGATGGTGACGCTTTACTGGGATGGTGAAGTTTTACTGGACTAATGACATTTTGCTGGAATGGTGATATTTTACTGAGATGGTGATGTATAACTGGGATGATGACGCTTTACTGGGATGGTGATGTTTTACTGGGATCATGACATTTTACTGGGATGATGACATTTTACTGGGATAATATCGCTTTACTGGAATAATGATGTTTTATTGGGATGGTGACGTTTTACTGGGATGGTGACCCTTTACTGGGATGGTGACATTTTACTGGGATGGGGACGTCTTACTGAGATAATGACCCTTTACTGGGATGGTGACGTTTTACTGGGATAATGACGTTTTACCGGGATGATGACGTTTTACTGCGATGGTGACGTTTTACTGGGATGATGATGCTTTATTTACTGGGATAATGATGTTTTACTGGGATGATGACGTTTTACTGGAATGGTGACGTTTTACAGGGATGATGACGCTTTACTGGGATAATGACGTTTTACTGGAATGGTGACGTTTTACTGGGATGATGACGCTTTACTGGGAGAATGACGTATTACTGGGATGGTGACGTTTTACTGAGATGGTGACGTTTTACTGGGATAATGAACTTTTACTGGGATGGTGATGATTTACTGGAATAATGATGTTTTATGGGGATGGTGCCGTTTTACTGGGATGGTGATGTTTTACAGGGATAATGATGTTGTACGGGGATGGTGACGTT
>NW_025131382.1:0-1142 GCF_004010195.1 Chiloscyllium plagiosum
TACTGATCACTTTGGGAATGTACTGATCACTGCAGGAATGTACTGATCACTGTAGGAATGTATTGATCACTGTAGGAATGTACTGATCGATGTGGGAATATACTGATCACTGCGGGAATGTATTGATCACGGTGGGAATGTACTGATCACTGTGGACATGGAATGATCACTGTGGGAGTATACTGATCACTGCGGGAATGTACTGATTACTGCATGAATGTATTGATCTCTGTAGGAATGTACTGATCGATGTGGGAATATACTGATCACTGCGGGAATGTATTGATCACTGTGGGAATATACTGATCACTGTGGGAATGTACTGATCACTCTGGGAATGTACTGATAACTGAGGGACGTTACTGATCACTGCGGGAATGTATTGATGACTGTGCGATTGTACGGATCACGGCAGGAATGTCCTGATCACTGTGGGGATGTACTGATCACTGCGGTAATGTATTGCTCACTGTGTGAATTAAATGTTCAATGCGGGAATGTACTGATCACTGTTTAAATGTATTGATCACTGCGGGAATGTACTGACCACTGTGGGAATGTATTGATCGCTGTGGGAATGTACTGATCACTGTGGAAATATATTGACCTCTGTGGGAATATACTGATCACAGTGGGAATGTACTGATTACTGTGGGAATATACTGATCACGGTGGGAATGTACTGATCACTGTGGGAATATGATCAACACTGTGACAATGTATTGACCACTGCGGGAATGTACTGATCACTGTGGAAATGTACTGATCGCTATGGGAATGTTCTATTTACTGTGGGAATGTACTGATCACTGTGGGAATGTAGTGATCACTGTGGAGATGTAATGATCACTGTGGGAATGTACTGATCACTGCAGGAATGTATTGATCACTGTAGGAATGTACTGATCACTGTAGAAATGTACTAAACATTGCGGGAATGTACTGATCACTGCGGGAATGTACTGATCACTGCGGGAATGTACTGATCACTGCAGGAAGGTATTGATCACTGCGGGAATGTACTGATCACTGCAGGAAGGTATTGATCACTGTAGGAATGTACTGATCGATGTGGGAATATACTGATCACTGCGGGAATGTATTGATCTCTGTGAGAATGTACTGATCATGGCAGGAATGTA
>NW_025131383.1:0-1142 GCF_004010195.1 Chiloscyllium plagiosum
TGTTTGTTAATGGAGTCCGTGGATGAGTGCCATATTTCTAGAAATTCTCGAATGTTTCATGCAGTTTTTACAAGGAGGAATCTTGTAAAAATGCAAAGACTGCATGAAACACCATCGAGACAGACAATTGCAATCCACATCCATGAACACCAAATAGCCACAAAACACCATGACCAACTGTCCCAAGTAGCCATATGAACAGATGACAGGGACCACAAATTCAACTGGGACAGCACAATGATCATTGGACAAGCTAAACAGAGGTACAGCCAGAGAATCTCTAGAAGCAAAGCACTCATCCACGGACTCCATCAACAAACACACAGACCGTGACCCAATATACCGGCCACTAAAACGAACAACCGGAACCAGCAACTGGAAGCAGCAGGAAAGGAACCAAATAACTTCCAGAAGACACCTCACAGCAGCACCTCACAGGAGGATCCAAAGCACTGAATGTCCCCGAGTCAGGGGATGAAACATCTGCCTTAACTTTCTCTGATCTTTCTTATTTTCTGCTCCACCTTATCTTTTTCTGCCTTCTCTAGTTTCTTCATTCTCTCTGTCTGCTCCAGCTGCCTTCACTGGAACCCGTTTTCCTGATGAAGGGCTTTTGCCCGAAACGTCGATTTTTCCTGTCCTCGGATGCTGCCTGAACTGCTGTGCTCTTCCAGCACCACTGATCCAGAATCTGGTTTCCAGCATCTGCAGTCATTGTTTTTAACTTGCATCTGACCTGGTTCCACTGTTTCACTCCCGCTTCTCTCGTGTTTCCTCTAAACCCAGGTGCTTGTGCCTTCTTAGCTCTGCCAGCGAACCCTGCCTCTAGATTGTCCATCAAATCAAACAACATCGTCTTTGAAATGAGTCGCAGAGTGAAAGTTAGTCAATGATTTTTGAGGAAATCGACTGAAGACAATGCACAAATAATGTTTTCCATGGACCGTCATCGCCATCTGGTGGTTGTCATTGGGACACCCCAATTTTATTTTTCCCTACACTGCCTATTTCCGCCACCTGGTGGTGCCATTACTCCACTTACCATTCCTCTCCAAATCGTCTCGCTCCCATGAAACTGGAAGGTAAAGAGATAGCTCCTCACCTGTGGGACAGGAATATTGCAGCCTTCCAGAAATTTTGTG
>NW_025131384.1:0-1142 GCF_004010195.1 Chiloscyllium plagiosum
TTTGTGTGCTGATATGAGTCCTAGTGGTCGCAGGAGTCTGGCTGTCAGTTCGGAAATGCCCACACATCAAGAGCATTTCCGAACTGACAGCCAGACTACTGCGACCACTAGGAGTCATAACAGCACACAAACCACCATACATCAAGAGCATTTCCGAACTGCGTCGGACACTACATAGGACAAACAGGAAGACAGCTAACGATCCGCATCCATGAACCCCTTTTGCACCCTCTCGAAAGCCTTCACATCCTTACTATTGTGTGGAGATGAGAACTGCACGCAGTACTTCATTTATGGACAAACAAACGTTTTATACAATTACAACATCAGTTGCAAACCACGATAGTCAACGTTGTGACCGATGAAGGCCAGTGTTCTATTTGCTTTCTGTAGGAGGGGCTTACGGCGATAGACAGGACTGTCGAGGTTGACAGGAATGAAGGAATTTAGTATCTACTGGAGAAGTTTAGGGAATAGGGTGTTAGGGATCAGAGAACCTGACAGAGACAGAGGGAATAGTGTGGACGAGAGGAGATTCCAAACAGAAGAAAGATGATCAGGAATGGAGGAAATTACAGAGATCACTTATACAGCATGGATCAGGATTGTTGCCTGGGACCCCCTGGGCTGTCTAAGTGAGGACCAGTACAGCAGAGGGGAAAGAAGGTCCCTCACAAAATAGTGGGATTGAAAACTCGAATGTAGCTGTTCCTTGGCCAGCAGTGTATCTATGTCCTATACCTCTCAGCCATGTTTCTGTTATGACTGGAATATCCCTGTCCCCAGAGCCAACCCATGATCTGAGCTCGTCTGCATTACCAGTCAGGCCTCGTGCACTGCCAGTCAGCCCACCTGCTCACCAACCACCACGGGATACTGGTGCACCTCTGGTTCAAGTCCAACCCACCCTCCCACCACCTTTGACAAGTCACATCTACCCCAGAAGAAATCCTAATGATCCAAAATCTGGAAACCCTGCCCCCTCCACCAGCTCATCAGGCACACATCAATCTGGCCTAGCTTTCTATCTATATCCTCACTGCCACGTGACACTGGGAGTAACCTGGAGATTACTAGCCTTGAGGTCCTGCTTTTTAACTTCTTCCCTCACGCCCGATACTCATTTCACAGGACCCCATCCC
>NW_025131385.1:0-1142 GCF_004010195.1 Chiloscyllium plagiosum
ATAGCTCCCCGTGCTGGTCAGATAGTCCACCTTCCCGAGCAATACTCTGTGATAGATTGAACAGCCCCCCATGTTGAGCAAATAGTTCAGTTTATTGATCAATGCACTGGCACAGTCTGCACAGCTCCCCATGCTGGCCAGATATTACAGCGAACTGAGCAAAACACTGGGATAGTCTGCATAGCTCCCCATGCTGGGCAGATAGTCCGGTTTAGTGAGCAATACACTGGCATAAGCTGCACAGCTCTCCACGGTGGGTTGTCTACTTGTCACAGTGTATAGTTTCTGCGTTTGTTCTGTGAGGCAAATTCAGAATTTAGTGGAACAAATTTGGTCAACTGATCTGGCAATGCCATTATTCAATATTCTCATTCTTGTGATTTGAGCCGCCAAGGTCTCACTGCTCCAGTTAGACCCACTCCTTTGTTTGTTCCTCATATTTCAACAACATGATCTGTTTCTGCATAAATTGTCCGTTTCTATCTTTAATGTGAATATCTCTGTCCCTCTCTATCTTTCCCTGACCTTGATTTTTGGTTGTGTATTGTATCGAATGCTGGTATCATGAAGTTCAGAAATAATGTGATGGTGTGTGTCAGGCTATTGTTCACTTCCCGCTGTGTCCCATGTGTTACTCCATGGACAGGGGAGTGTGTGACGGGCTGTTATTCACTTCCTGGTGTGTCCCTTAAGGTGCTTCATGAAGAGGTGTGTGTGTGTGCGTGTGTGTAGGACAGTTGTTTACTTCCCGGTGTGTTCCACGTTGTGCTCCATGTTGGACAGCGGTGTGTGTGCTGGACTGTTGCTGGTGTATCCCATGTGGTGCTCCATGGACAGGGGGTTGTGTTTCGGGCTGTTGTTCAGTTCCGGGGGTGTCCCAAGTGGTGCTCCATGTTGGACAGGGAGTTTCAGCATTTTTGACACACATGTCTTTAAAAACTTGGTCTGTGCCTGTCCACTGAACGCCTGTGTTTGTCCCTCACAGCTGATTGCGTGGTCAGAAACATGAGGAGGATTCTGAAGTATAATTATAAAGGAGTAGCTGTCTCCCTTTTAGTGGAGGGAAATCTGATTGTCTCCTGTTATTGAAAAGTTAGTGGAGGGGATGCGGATGGTTTGCTGGAGGTTGTGCTGTGAGCGAC
>NW_025131386.1:0-1142 GCF_004010195.1 Chiloscyllium plagiosum
CAATTACCCAGATCCCTGTCTGATTGAAGACTGCCTGTGGAGTTTGCACATTCTCCCCGTGTCTGCGTGAGTTTCCTCCGGGTGCTCCAGTTTCCTCACACAGTCCAAAGATGCGCAGGTTCGGGTGGATTTGAAACGCTCAATAGTCAATAGTGTCCAGGTGAGTGTAGGTTAGGTTGGTTAGCCATGAGAAATGCGGGGTTACAGGAATAGCGTAGAGGGTGAGACTTGGTGGGATGCATGATGAGCCGAATAGCCTGTTCCTACACTGTAAGAATTTTATGACCCTATACTCTATCCCATCTATATCTGTGGATTAAGAGGACTATCACCTGATCAAATATCCCCTTCATTGTGTCAACGTTTGTTTTCTATCTGACAAAGAACTGCAGATGTTGCAGATCTGAGAGACAGCACAGAAATTGCTGGGAAACTCAGCAGGTCCGGCAACATTTGTGGGGAGTGAACCTTTTGGATCCAGAGATTGCTCTTAATGACTGAAGGCTTCTGATTCTGATGTTTTTAGACCTGTTGACGTTTTACAAGCAATTTCTTCTTTTGCTTTCAGCCCCAGTTCAGTTGGTGACTATCACGGCCTTGTTATGTGGGTTTGGGAAAAGGGCCGGGCTAGCTGCTAGCGCGGTGGTGGTGTAGTGGTGAGCATAGCTGCCTTCCAAGCGTTGACCTAGGTTCGATTCCCGGCCATCGCGGTTTTGCAAGGAAGTCTTGAGCACCAACGTTGCATGCTGTGGCGAAATGGATTTATCAGGTTGCTTTTGGGTTTTCATGGCGATGGTTCCTGTTAACTGCCGTGACAATCCGGGCAGCGTTGCTCGAAAGCTTTCCTCTCTGCTGCCCATTGCTTATTTGAATATTGTTCGCAACATAAGGTTTGTTTCGTTTTGTTCGAAAAGTGAGAGATTGCTGTCGTCAGAAACCTTAAATAATTTCAGAAGCCGCTGGAAATTCGGAACAGATCCGACAGCTTCTATCCTGGACAGGAAGGAGGTTTAAATGCGTCAAATTTCTTCAAGGTTAAAAGACATTCGCACCTCAAAACCATTTGGAAGCTTAAGAATAACAAACATCACATTATACCTTTTCCTAACCCATTCAAGTTTCACAATATCATTCCGGTAGCA
>NW_025131387.1:0-1142 GCF_004010195.1 Chiloscyllium plagiosum
GTTCAAAATGTTTTAGATTAGATTAGATTAGATGAGATGTTCTGGTGTGACCTGAGCGCATCCACCTTGGACCAGTTCCTATTATTCTGGAAAAAAGATACATAATGATTTCAGTTGGAAAAAAATAATGAGTTCGATGGGACAGTATACTTATAATTAAAACAGATTTCTCCAAAAGTATCACACTATGAGCGCGGGCCTATTCATTCATCTAGTGCACCCATATTGGAGCATGAGACAGATTTGTGATGGATGTCAGTTCGCTCACTGAGCTGGAAGATTTGTGATCTTCAAAGCAGCAGAAAACCAATTATGATACATTGATGGGTGTACTTCTCCTGTACAAGCATAATTCCATAACAGGAAGGTGATAGGAATTGGGGAACATTGAATAGTCATTGTCATTATTCTGTACTTCGGGAAGTCTGTGCAGTGTCAATAGAGACTTTTAAGCTATAATCTGGTTTGAATACGGAAGGTGGAGAACTTGTGGGAGTGCCACATTCTGAACTTCATGCCGCAGTCGTCACGAAACCCACAAAAAAAAATACCCAGCAGAGGAAATAGATTGATTTACTTCTGAGTGATAAGAGTTCCCTTTGATATTGTGGGAAGAATAAGAGATCGGCAACTTGGCGGAAAGCGAGGGAGATGGCCGTGGAACCATATGAAAACATCGAGGCAAGTGACATGAAACCGATTAAGGCTCAGAAAATGTCAATATCTAGTTTAGATCCTGTTATGTTCCCACGATGTGTGTTAAAATGTTAATCATTGTGTGAATCTCTGCGTCTTGACATCAATTCTTTACTTAAGCAGGAAATGTGACATCCGATTCTATTTAAATTGCGCACCAGAAAGAAGATTAATCAAGTTAAGAAAGTCAATAAATTACTGCATCTAATTGATTAAAAGTAAATGACGTGTGAAACTGAATGCAATCACCCACACAAGAGCAAAGCTAACGCGTGGTTGTCTAGTTTTCATCGCACACAGTACTGTCGGGAGGTTTCCTTTTCCTGTCTCGAGCACAACAGGAAAATCTCTCTCTCTGTCTCTCTCTCTCACACACACACACCGACACACACACCGACACACCTATTCACAGGCACACATCTCTGTGTGCGAGAAAGAATGAAACA
>NW_025131388.1:0-1142 GCF_004010195.1 Chiloscyllium plagiosum
CCCACCCCAGTTATAATCTCTTCCAACCTCTTCTGACAAGCAGAGGATACAAAATCTTAAGCACACTACCAACAGATTCAAGAACAGCTTCTTCCCCGCTGTTATCAGACTTCTGAATGGACCGCTCCAATTCTAAATTTGATGTTGATCTCGCTCTCTGTGCAGCTGCTCTGCAGCCATAATGTTGTACTCCATACTCTGTCCTATCACCCTGATGGAAGGTTATGGTCTGTCTGTACTGCACGCAAGACAAAACTCTTCACTGCAACCAGGCACATGTGACAACAGTAAATCAAATCCAAAAATAATGGTTATCAGTCAATCTCGAGCCACAAAAGCACCTATCACAAATGTGGACTCTCAATCTTCCAGGATTTGTGTGTCTTGCATTAAAAGGTGGCAAGCAAAGGAGAGAAAGATTTTCACCTTGGCTCCAATGGGACCAAATCACAGGAATGCCATATTTCAAACACAATTACACTTATTGCCTTTGAAGTGTTTACAGAGGAACCTCGATTATCCGAACCAGATGGGCGGGCACTACAGAGGAACCTCGATTATCCAAACCAGATGGGCGGGCACTACAGAGGAACCTCGATTATCCAAACCAGGTGGGCAGGCACAACAGAGGAACCTCGATTATCCAAACCAGATGGGCGGGCACTACAGAGGAACCTCGATTATCCAAACCAGATGGGCGGGCACTACAGAGGAACCTCGATTATCCAAACCAGATGGGCAGGCACTACAGAGGAACCTCGATTATCCAAACCAGGTGGGCAGGCACTACAGAGGAACCCTGATTATCCAAACCAGGTGGGCGGGCACTATTTCATTCCAATAATTGATTATTCGGTTAATCGATTCAATGCCTCTCCTCTGGGGCTCGGAGTTTTCTGAAGTCTCCGTTTTCCTCGCTCTGCCTGCCTTGCTCTCTCTCTCTCTCTCTCAGGGTTTGTTTCTGAGCAGGGACATACACGTGTGTAAGGGACCTGCAGCATTGCTGTAGCCTCCTCCAAACTGCCCACCGCCCCCATCAGTTCAATGGGATTGACACAGCGAGCACTTGCTAAGTCCGCTCCCTGTTCAGGAGACAAGGCAACATCACACCGCACACGAGCCCACGTCCCTCCCCCATCAGA
>NW_025131389.1:0-1142 GCF_004010195.1 Chiloscyllium plagiosum
TTTATATCCTTTCAAATTGAATACAGATAAATGTAGTCATCCACAATCCAATCCACCTGTGTATTGCTGCTTTCTCTGAAATTGCAGTATGAATTACATCTGGTCTGTTAGACTTATCAATCCTCAATCCAGGTATGTTGTCATATACTACCACGTCAATAGTATGAAGGATTTTAGTGTTCCGTTACAAAAGTTCTATGGTATTTCTGGGATATGTTCTGGATCTTCGTCCGTGAAGACAGACATAATGTAAAGTTTCGTCTCCCTGTCAATTTTCTGTTCTCTACAATAAGTCATCCTGTCCACACATTCACGCTGCCACATTTGGCCTTTTTTTAATTTTCCTTTCAAATATGGACAGAGACTTTGCGCCAGTATTTACCAAGAACAAAAAAAAAATCCAACACAGGAATAGGCCTTTCGGGCCTTCCAAGCCTGCTCCGATCCAGATCCTCTATCTAAACCTGTCACCTATCTTCTAAGGATCTGTATCCCCCTGCTCCCAACCCATTAATGCATCTGCCTAGATACATCGTAAATGTCGCTATCGTGACCACGTCTAACACCTACGCTGGCAATGCGTTTCAGGCATCTGCCAGACTCTGTGTTATGAACTTTCTGAACATATGGCCCAAAAACCTTTTCCCTCTCATCTTGAATTCCTGACCACTAGAAATTGAGTACCTCACTCTGGGAATAATCGTCTTGCTATTCACACTGTCTATACCTCTTATGATTTTGTAGAACTCAATTAGGTCCCCCGAACTTCCGTCAGTCTAATGAAAATACTTCTAATCTACCAAACCTCTCTTCATAGCCAGTTGCCTCCAATACCAGGAAATATCCTGGTGAAACTCCTCTGCACCCTCTCCAAAGCATCCATATCCTTTTAGTAAGGTGGCGATCAGAACTATACGAACTATTTGAAATGTTGTCGAACCAAAGCCGTACACAACTGTAACATGACCTGTCATCTCTTGTACACAATAGATTCCAACAGATTCCCTCCTGTAGATGACAAGTTATCTGGTCTGTATTTCGCCACTTTCTCTTTTCTGCCCTTCTTAAAATGGTGGAATGCAGGAAGCAAAGTATGTTGTATGCCTTCGTGACCACTCTATCGACCTGCCCCTCGAAGGAAC
>NW_025131390.1:0-1142 GCF_004010195.1 Chiloscyllium plagiosum
AACAAGAAAGAGAAAATGAAACCAAAGAAAAAGAAAGTTGGAATAACGTAATTCTATTGGACAAGTTAACAGAATAATAAATCTAGGAACTATTACTAATGAACTGTCATAATATAGGGAAATCCCATAAACACAGCCCTTGGCAAAAAGGAATATTCGGACACAGATTGTCACAAACATTTCTGCAATCCAGGAATTAAAAACAGCATCAAGAGAAATTTCAGAGAGAGTAGCGGCCAGGAGACATTCACTGACGCTTCCAACTCTGTGGATACCCAATTGTTTCTGATGTTGTTGAGAAACCAAAACCCGGAGATCCTAGTCTGTGCGAGCTGGCCACACCCATTTAGTCTGCATTAAAATAAACTCAAGGCCTCCCTAGCTGTATACTCAAGAAGTCTTAACTAGCCAGCTTGGTAACAATCGTTCAATCTCGCTCTGAAAAGAATCCAGGACAAAATAATTTCTTAAAGCTGCAGCATCGCCATACTAGTCAATACATCGAGCTTTCAAACAGGAACCAGGGTAACCCAATCAGACCCTTGGCCCTGTCCAATCAGACGAGGAAGAAGCCAGTCAGTCTTTTCAGTCACTTACCCGGCAACAGGATGAGCCCATTCAGCCCCTTGCGTCACTTACACAGGAACAAGGGGAGGCCATTCATCCCCTTGAGCCACTTAGGCATGTGAGAAACAAAGCTCACACACTTCAACAATTGCAGTCCGAGACAAAATCTGAATCAGTAGTGTCCTTTATTTTACTCTTGCAAGAGGGTGTGATGCCTAGAGGCATACACACCCCAAATTCAATTAATACACAACATTTATATAATTCGGTTTCTTTTGTTTTACATTGCTCCTCCCCTGTTTACATCTTCCACTTCCCTAAGACCGGCACCCATTACTCCTGTTTATCTCTTGCCTTATCCGGCCTTGTCTGTGACAAAATGCTTATTGTCAGCCTCACAAGGCCGTTTGACCTCATCCCGCTCTAGGTCATTGTTAGGCATATTCTTTCTTCATCATTATCTACTCCCTCCATCTGTGCCTTTCCCTACCATACTGATCCTTTTGACCCTTTTAATTGGGGTTTGTTCCTGTGTGTCTGTTAAAGTGGGAAACAGATGTTTATACCTACTGTTT
>NW_025131391.1:0-591 GCF_004010195.1 Chiloscyllium plagiosum
TAATTTCTCTCAGTGTCATTTTCATTGAGTGACTGAGGTTATGTCTGTAGGAGACTGAGCTAGTTTCCTGGTGTTATTTGATCGAACTCACCTCATTAACTACTCACGCCACCGCATGGTGTCCCTGTCATTCAATGCCAGACTGCTTCTCCCACTCATCATGGTTGGAGGTACTCACCATCGCCGAAAATCCCTGGATATTCCGTGATCCCTGGCACTGATTCCAAAAATAAAGGCCAGTGGACAAATAATTGAGCTTTCTCAGTTCGGAGCTGCCCTGCCCAGTTTAGGCCGAGCATGGCAGAAAAGACAATACATAATAGACAATAGACAATAGGCGCAGGAGTAGGCCATTCGGCCCTTCGAGCCAGCACCAACATTCATTATGATTATGGCTGATTATCCACAATCAGTATCCTGCTCCTGCCTAATCCCCGTAACCCTTGATTCCACCATCTTTAAGAGCTCTATCCATCCATAAGGGGTAATTACACTACGGGTTTGTCTACAGGGGCAATGATGTCCTGGTGGACGGGGTAGTAGAGAGGGGGACCATTCTCTTCTCAAAGGGAGCCACACCACCAGACCCAC
>NW_025131391.1:636-1142 GCF_004010195.1 Chiloscyllium plagiosum
CTCTCTCTCTCTCTCTCTCTCTCTCTCTCTCTCTAGCCTTGTATATACCCCCACAAATTTATAGAATGCTCTGGAGAGTGCTGATTATGGAATATTCCAGATAACGTTCCAAACAATTCCCAGTTTCAGGAGAATGACAGTGCACCAGTGTGGAAAACATGAGGGAAAGAAACAGCGTGTCTTTTTTTTTAATTAAAATTATATGCACACGAAATTAAAATCCATCATGAGGCCATTCCGTACTTCAAACGTGCTCTACCATTTAATAAGATCGGGAGTGATCTAACTGTCTCCTGAGCTCAATGTTACAGCAACTTTTAGTCATTCAGCCCCCGGCTTCCTGTCACTGACAAGATGACACTCAGGCATTTTTTATCCGGGGTTTCCTCAAGCATGTGTTCCTTAGGCATTTCCCATGGGGGCGGACTCTCCTCCCAATATGGGCGGCACGATGGTTAGCACTGCTGCCTCACAGCGCCAGAGACCAAGATTCAATTCCCGCCTCA
>NW_025131392.1:0-1142 GCF_004010195.1 Chiloscyllium plagiosum
ACACCGTGGACAGTGAGTCCTGGAACAACACGGACAGTGAGTCCCAGAACCCCATGTGCAGTGAGTCCCAGAACAACACGGGCAGTGAGTCCCAGAACAACACCGGCAGTGAATCCCAGAACAGCACGGATAGTGAGTCACAGAACAACACGGACAGTGAGTCCCGGGACAACACGGGCAGTGAGTCCCAGAACAATACGGACAGTGAGCCCTGGAACAACAAAGGCAGTGAGTCCCAAAACAACACCGGCAGTGCGTCCCAGAACAACATGGGCTGTGAGTCCCAGAACAAGATGTACAGCGAGTCTCAGAACAACACGGACAGTGAGTCCCAGAACAACAAGGTCAGTGAGTCCCGGGACAACACGGGCAGTGTGCCACAGAACAACACTAGCAGTGAGTCTAGGAACATCATGGGCAGTGAGTCCCAGAACCCCACGGGCAGTGAGTCCCAGAACAAGACGGGCAATGAGTCCCAGAACAACACTGGCAGTGAATCCCAGAACAACACGGATAGTGTGTCCCAGAACAACACCGGCAGTGCGTCCCAGAACAACATGGGCTGTGAGTCCCAGAACAGGACGGACAGTGAGTCCTGGAACAACATGGACATTGAGTCCCAGCACAACACAAGAGTGAGTCATAGAACAACATGAACAGTGAGTCCCAGGACAACATGAGGAGTGAGTCCCAAAACACCGTGGACAGTGAGTCCTGGAACAACATAGACAGTGAGTCCCATCATAACGCGAGAGTGAGTCACAGAACAACATGAACAGTGAGTTCCAGGACAACATGAGGAGTGAGTCCCAGAACACTGTGGACAGTGAGTCCTGGAACAACACGGGCAGTGGGTCCCAGAACAACATGGACAGTGGGTCCCAGAACAACATGGACAGTGAGTCCCTGAACAACATGGGCAGTGAGTCACAGGACAACACGGACAGTGAGTCCCAGAACAACACGGGCAGTGAATCACAGGACAACACGGGCAGTGAGTCCCAGAACAACATGTGTGCTAAGACCTGGAACAACACAGGTAATGGGTCCCAGAACAACAGGGGCAGTGTGTCCCAGAACAACACGGACATTGAGTCCCAGACCAACACGGACAGTGAGTCCTGGAACAACACGGATAGTGC
>NW_025131393.1:0-1142 GCF_004010195.1 Chiloscyllium plagiosum
GCCGTTTTCTAGGAGATTAATGTCGAAAGATATTCGTTTAGTGCTTCCCCTGTGCCCTCTTCTCCACACACAACTTCCCACTACTATCATTGATTGGCGCTAATCTTACTCTTGTCATTCTTTGATTCTTTAAATACCTGTAGAAAGCCTCAGGGTTTATGCTGGCCCTATCCACCAACAACGTCTCATGTCTCCTCCTGGTTCTTCTGAGCTTACTCCTTAGGTCTTTCCTGGTTGTCTTGTAATCCTCAAGCGGCCTAACTGAGCCTTCACATCTCATCCGAACATAAATCTCTTTCTTCATCGTGACCAGAGATTCAACTTCCTTCATAAACTACAGCTCCCACGCTCTACAGCTTCCTCCATGCCTCACAGGTGCATACTTATATTAGACACTCAGGAGCTTTGCCTTGATTAAGCTCCACATTTCTAATGAGCCCAAAACCTGCAGTTTCCTTCCCCATATGATGCTTCCTAAATCTTCCCTAATCGCAACGTAATTGCCTTTTCCCAAGCTGTAGATATTGCCCAGTGGTATGTATCTGTCCGTTTCGATCACTAAAGTAAACATAACAGAATTGTGATCGCTATCACCAAAGTGCTCACCTATTTCCAACTCTAACTCCTGGCCGCGCTCATTACACAGTACCAAATCTAATGTGGTTTCACCCCTTGTTGGCCTGTCCACATACTGTGTCAGGATGCCCTCCTGCACACATTGGACAAAAACGGATCCAACTATAGTACTCGTACTATAATGTTTCCAGTCAATATTTGGAAAGTTGAAGCCCCCCATGACAACTACCTTGTCTGTCACATTGCTATCGAGAATCATCTTTGCTATCCTTTCCCCAATATCTCTGGTAGTATTCGGAGGCCGATAGAAAACTCCCAACAGCATGACCTCTCCTTTCCTGTTTATAACCTCAGTCCATAATACCCCAGTTGATGAGTCCCCAAACATCTTCTCTGCAACTGCAATGCTGTCCCTTGACCAATAATGCCACTTTTACCATCTTCTCTGTTTAGATTAGATTAGATGACTTACAGTGTGGAAACAGGTCCTTCGGCCCAACAAGTCCACACCGACCCTCCGAAAAGCAAACCTCCCAGACCCATTCCCCTACACCTAACACTCGGGG
>NW_025131394.1:0-1142 GCF_004010195.1 Chiloscyllium plagiosum
TCAGAAATTGGAGAGCTGAAAGAAGGTGGCTGATGGGCAATGTTGTTCCTGCAGTCGAGTTACGAGTCGATCTGTTTTGCGGCAACTGCTGGTTGTTATTTTTTAAAATGACATGACTGAGCGCTTAGAAGGTTAGGTTAATAAATGTGCCAATAAAAGTAATGTTGGAAGAGTGGTGGATAGCAGTGAAGGATGCTTCAGGATATGGAGGGTCATCGATAAGCTGTGGAGCTGAGCTAAGAAATGACAAATGGAGTATAATGCGGACAAGTATTAGGTGATCTACTTTTGAAAGAGCAACAGGAATGCAGAATCCTGAGATAATGATAAGATTAATGGAGGTGTTGATGATCAGCGAGATCTCGTTGTCCATGTACATAGATTCCTGAAAGTTGCCATCCAGGTTAATCGGATTGATCCGAAGGCATACGGTGTGTTAGTATTTCTTCGGAGTATGATTATGTTTCGGGGCAGAGATTATGCGGATATTCAAGCAGGCTACTTTGAGTGGCAGTCAATTTGTAGCAGAAGAGTGTAGGCAGTGGTTCAGAAATATAATGGAGGAACCAGGGCAGACTGATCTTTGAAAGAATTGAGCGTAGTAATTTTTATAGACGCATTTAGAGTCACAGGGATGGAAACAGACCCTTCGGTGCAACCCGTCCATGCCAGCCAGATATCCGAACCCAATCTATTCCCACCTGCCGCACCCACCCATATCCCTCCAAACCCTTCCTATTCATATACCCGTCCAAATGCCTCTTAAATGTTGCAATTGTACCAGCCTCCACCAAATCCTCTGTCAGCTTATTCCATACACGTCTCACAGTCCGCGTGGAAAATATTGTCACTTAGGTCTCTTTTATATCCTCCCCCTTTCACCCTAAACCAATGCCCTGGACTCTTTGACGTCAGGGAAAAGACTTTGCCTATTTATCCTATCCATACTCCTCATAAATTTTTGAACCTCTATAAGGTCACCCCTCGAACAATGATGCTCCAGGGAAACCAGTCCCAGCCTGTTCAGCCTCTCCCTGTAGCTCAGATCCTCCAACCCTGGCAACATTCTTGGAAATCTTTACTGAACCATTTCAAGTTTCACAACATTCTTCCGATAGAATGGAGAAGCGAATTGCACGCAA
>NW_025131395.1:0-1142 GCF_004010195.1 Chiloscyllium plagiosum
GTGTGAGGTTTTAATTTTTGGTTGGAGTAACGGGATGCAAATTATTGTGCTAATGGTAAGTTTCTTGGAAGTGGAGATGTGCAGAGAGATCTCGGTATTCAGGAACAGAGATCCTTGAAAATTTCCACACAGGTTGACAGGATTGTTAAGAAGGCATACAGTGTTTTAGCTTTCATTAATAGAGGGACAGAGTTTCGGAACCATGAGGTTATGCGACAGCTGTACAAAACTCCTGTGCAGCCGCACTTGGAGTATCGCGTACAGTTCTGTTCACCACATTATAAGAAGAATGTGGAAACTTTGGAAAGCGTGCCAATTTCCTAGGATGTTGCCTGGAATGAAGGGAAGATCTTACGAGGAAAGGCTGAGCGACTTGACGCTGTTTTCGTGGGAGAGAAGAAGGTTGAGAGGTGACTTAATAGAGAGATATAAGATAATCATAGGGTTACATAATGTGGTAATTCTTTCTGATGAAAAAGCGTGAAGTAGTTTTCTCCAGGGCTAATCTGTTTGAGTTTGGAATTCCACTTCTGTGTTTCTCCTTCGAGGAACATGTGGATAACAAGCAGCTGACGTGAAGAATGCTACAGTTTGGCAGGACGAGCAACATGAGAGAGTAGAAGCCATTGAGTAACGGGGAAACAGTTGGGGAGGAGACGTACGGGAAGCGGCTTAATGCTTCTCTTCCTATGTAAGAACAACAAACTAGAGGAATCCAAAGTAAACAGGCAGGAGGATGGGAGATTACAGGAAGCCAGGCTGCCTCAGGAGGTATAAGTTCAGCGTGTACCAATTTTTAATAGCTGGGCCTGTCCTCCAATGGCAGCCTGCTGCCTGTTTACCTCTTTGCTTACGTAAACAGGCTCTGGTTTTCAAGTCTAAAGTGAAGGAAGAAGTAGCCAAATGGTTAAATTCCTAATTTTCTGAAAGTCGGTCCCTCCTGAGGCATTTGTCACTCTCGAAAGATGTGTCTGTGGTAATAGAAAGAACTAAAATTCCACTGAATCGTTCAAAACAATTGATGTCTTCATTGGAAGCATCTCGCAAAGCAAGTTGTTTATCTTCTTAAACTTGGTTTTACTAAATATCTCTCAAACATGAGCTGTTTCTGAGTACTTCATAGCCAGAACATTTGAAAGAAT
>NW_025131396.1:0-1142 GCF_004010195.1 Chiloscyllium plagiosum
CACTTCGATAGAAAGAACAGACACGCTCACAGCAGGGGACCCTGTATAGACACGCACACTTGGATAGAAGGAACAGGGACACTCACAGCTGGGGACCCAGTATAGACAGGCAGACTAAGATAGAAGGAACAGGCGCAGTCACAGCTGGGGACCCTGTATAGACACTCACTCTAAGACAGAAGAAACAGACACACTCACAGCTGGGGACCATGTATAGACACGCACACTTCGATAGAAAGAACACACACGCTCACAGCAGGGGACCCTGTATAGACACGCACACTTGGATAGAAGGAACAGGGATACTCACAGCTGGGGACCCAGTATAGAAAGGCAGACTAAGATAGAAGGAACAGGCACGCTCACAGCTGGGGACCCTGTATAGACACTCAAACTTAGATAGAAGGAACAGGCACACTCACATCTGGGGACCCTGTATAGACACTCACACTTAGAGAGAAGAAACAGGCACGCTCACAGCTGCGGTCCCTGTATAGACACTCACACTTAGACAGAAGGAACAGGACCAGCTGGGGTCCCTGTATAGACACGCACACTTAGATAGAAGGAACAGGCTCGCTCACAGCTGGGACCCTGTATACACACACACACTTAGATAGAAGGAACAGGCACAGTCACAGCTGGGGACCCTGTATAGACACTCACACTTAGATAGAAGGAACAGGCACGCTCACAGCTGGGGACCCTGTATAGACACACACACTTGGATAGAAAGAACAGGCACACTCACAGCTGGGGACCCTGTATAGACACACACACTTAGATAGAAGGAACAGGCGCAGTCACAGCTGGGGACCCTGTATAGACACTCACACTTAGATAGAAGGAACAGGCACGCTCACAGCTAGGGACCCTGTATAGACACACACACGTAGATAGAAGGAACAGGCGCAGTCACAGCTGGGGACCCTGTGTAGACACTCACACTTAGATAGAAGGAACAGGCACGCTCACAGCTGGGGGCGCTGTATAGACACGCACACTTAGATAGAAGGAACAGGCGCAGTCACAACTGGGGACCCAGTATAGACACTCACACTTAGATAGAAGGAACAGGCTCGCTCACAGCTGGGGACCATGTATAGACACACACTTAGATAGAAGGAACAGGCTCGCTCACA
>NW_025131397.1:0-1142 GCF_004010195.1 Chiloscyllium plagiosum
GGAGCTAAGATCTCTGTGGGTGTTGGTATGCAAGCAATGATACAGGGGGAGCTTGATGTGTTAGTGTTTGAACTGCTGACTGGTAAATGATTCCTGAAGAAGGGCCTGTGCCCGAAACGTCGAATCTCCTGTTCCCTGGATGCTGCCTGACCTGCTGTGCTGTTCCAGCAATAAAGTTTCAACTTTGATCTCCAGCATCTGCAGACCTCACTTTCTCCTGGTAAATGATGTTTAACTTGGATATGGCATCATTAGGCAGAGTGAATGTTCAACTTTCTGACAAGCTTTGGGGAAAGCCATTCACGAAGGTGAAGAAAGAAGGAGATCAAGGCATTCTGGTGCAAGGATCTTTAAATGTACCTTAGCATTTCTGGGAAGGAATAAAATAGAGAAAATAGAAACTTGAGGTATCCTCTAAGAGCAGTTATTTATGAGAGAAGACAATGTATTCTATACAAAACCTTGATTTGGTTTCACTTAGAATACTTTGTCTAATTGTGGTCTCCTCATTTGGAGGCTTTGGAAAGGACTCAAAGACACCCATAAGCTGATGCCAAAATTAAAGCATCAAGAGAGGGCTAAAACACTTGTAGTTTGGAAGAAGTTTGGAAATGACATGATTGAAGCTTGTAAAATGAAAAATGGAATAGATTGTAACTGTTTCTTCCAGTTAAATAGGTTTGTAAGATCTAAAGGGCCACAATTTAAATTGTCTGAGACCCGATCTAAGTTCGATATCAGACAAAGGTTCATTCGTCAGAACATCTGGAGCATAGTGTCATTTTGCACAGTGAATGCTAAACTGCTGAATTTATCTAATGGTTGACACATATCAATCACGCCTTAGATTGGTGCTCAGGATCGACATGATCTGGTTTAGGTTTAATCACCCAGAATACTCAAAGTGGCATTAGCCAGATTGGTCTGTTCTTTTTAAAATTTGTTTTTAATTTTGTGCTAGAAAATCATAATAAAAAGTACAAGGCAACAATGGGTAAAAATAAGGGTCTAAACAGAGATGAGGAGAATTCTAAATAAAAACTGAAAGAACTGTAGATGCTGTAAATCCAAAACAAAATAGAAATTGCAGGTCTGGCAGCATTATTGGAGAGAAATTAGAGTTAATGTTTCAGGTTGAGTGA
>NW_025131398.1:0-1142 GCF_004010195.1 Chiloscyllium plagiosum
ACTCCCTGCTCAATACTGTAACACACTGCCTGTTTCACTCCCTGCTCAGTACTGTAACACACAGCCGGTTACACCCCCTGCCCCATACTGTAATACACTGCCTGTTACACTCCCTGCTAAATACTGTAACACACTGCCTGTTACTCTCCCTGCTCAATACTGTAATACACTGCCTGTTACACTCCCTGCTCAATACTATAACACACTGCCTGTTACACTCCCTGCCCAATTCTGTAACACACTGCCTGTTACACTCCCAGCCCAATACTGTAACCCACTGCCTGTGAAACTCCCGGCTCAATACTGTAACACACTGCATGATACACCCCCTGCTCAATACTGTAACACACTGCCTGTTACACTCCCTGCTCAATACTGTAACACACAGCCTGTGACACTTCCAGCCCAATAATGTAACACACGGACTGCTACACTTCCAGCTCAATACTGTAACACACTGCCAGTTACACTCCCTGCTCAATACTGTAACACACTGCCTGTTAGACTCCCTGCTCAATACTGTAACACACTGCAAGTTACACTCCCTTCTCAATACTGTAATACACTGCCTGTTACACTCCCTGCGCAATACTGTAACACCCTGCCTGTTACACACCCTGCTCAATACTGTAACACACTGCATGTTACACTCCCTGCTCAATACTGTAATAAACTGCCTGTTACACTCCATGCTCAATACTGTAACACACTGCTTGTTACACTCCCTGCTCAATACTGTAACACACTGCCTGTTACACTCCCTGCCCAATACTGTGACACCCTGCATGTTACACTCCCAGCCCAATACTGTAACACACTTGCTGTTACATTCCCTGCTCAATACTGTAACACAGTGTCTGATACACCCCCTGCTCAATACTGTAACACACTGTCTGATACACTCCCTGCTCAATACTGCAACACACTGCCTGTTACACTCCCTGCTGAATACTGTAACACACAGCCGGTTACACTCCCTGCCCCATACTGTAATACACTGCCTCTAGCACTCCCTGCTCAATACTGTAATGCACTGCCTGTTACACTCCCAGCCCAATGCTGTAATGCACTTCCTGTTACATTCCCTGCAAAATACTGTAACAAACTGCCTGTTACACCGCCTGCCCCATACTGTAACACAC
>NW_025131399.1:0-1142 GCF_004010195.1 Chiloscyllium plagiosum
TGCGGATTGTGAGGATGATTGGCACAGCATACCACAGGTTATAGATAGGATGGAGTCTTGGATGGAAAAAATGCAGATGCAAATTAATCTGGGCCAATGCAAGTTGATGCATTTTAGAAGGTCTTCAGTACGAGCGAAGTATGTAGTTAATGGAAGAACTCGAAATAACTGCAACATCTAAGGAATCGAGGTAACAAACCACAGTTCCCTGAAAGTGGCAACACAGGTGAACATTGCGGCCAAGTAAATCTATCGTATACATGCGTATCTCAATCAAAGCACAAAATATAAAAATTAGAATGTCATGTTGGAGCTGGATACAACTTTGTTTTGGTCACGTTTGGAAATTTGCGTGCAAGCCCGGTTAGCACATCAGCACTACGATGTAGAGGTGATCGAGCCGGCTTGAAAATCGCTCACGAGGATTTTGCCTGATTTGGAGGATATTAGCACGAAGAAAAAATTGGACAAACGTGGCTTGTTTTCAATTGGGCGTTACCAGTTGAGGGCAACCTCAGGAGCATTCCAAACATATGACAGATATGGACAGAATAGATATTCAGAGCGTTTTCCCAGGATAGAAATATCAATTACTACGGCCATCATCTTAGATAAAAAGGAGAATGTTTGAAAGAGTTATAATAGGCAAGTTGTTTTCCTTCCGTTCCAGAAATGATGTGGAACTGCATCGAATGTACTGATAGAGGATGTTGTAGAAGAAACAATAGGTATCTTCCCACAGAGATCAGTAAACAGAGAATAGAGTGCGATAGATCTTTTTTTTTACTTTTGGTAAGGCATCATGTGTCAGTGCAGGCTCGTCGGGTCGAAGGGCATGTTTCTATTCTGTATTGTTCTATAAGACAAGATTTCAGAAAGATAGTGGCGAGATGCTGACTGCATGAACACTGAAGATCAAAAGACACATTTACATAGATCTTTCCTCATCAAAACACAGCTTCATAACCTCCCTCCCACTATGGGGAAACTCAATATTGGTAATTCGACATGAAATTCAGAGCTGGTAACTAGTGACTTCACCTCGCTCCTCGCATCAGCGGACATCTACCTTGGGCTACACTACACAGACAGAAGCTGCATGTCCTCCATACCGAACAATGCTGGCATCTGTCACATACCAG
>NW_025131400.1:0-1142 GCF_004010195.1 Chiloscyllium plagiosum
CCAAGAAGTGGCAGTTTAGTTTAAGAGGTGTGTCGTTTGCATTTTGGTCAAGCAATCCAGGCAGGACTGACACCGTTAAGGGGAGTGTTGCAGAACAAACAGACCTTGGAGTGCAGGTTCATAGTTCCTTGAAAGTGGAGTCACCGGTAGACAGGATAGTGAAGGAGGCATTTGGTATGCTTTCCTTTATTGGTCAGGGAAGGGAGTACAGGAATTGGGAGGTCATGTTGCAGCTGTGTAAGTCCACATTTGGAAGACTGCATTCATTTCTGGTCTCCCTGTTATAGAAAAGATGTTGTGAAACTTGGAAAGGGGTCGGAAAAGATTTTTAAGGCTCCTGTCAGAGTTGGAGGGTTCGAGCTACAGGGAGAGACTCAAATGGCTGGGGATATTTTCCCTAGAGCACTGGAGGCTGAAGGGTGACCTTATAGACGTTGCAAGGGGCATGGATAGGGTGAATAACCAAGTTACTTTTGCCAAAGTAGAAAGGTCCAAACTGGAAAGTATATGTTTGAGGTGAGGAAGAATTTTAAAAGGCATTTGGATGGGTACATGAAAAGGAAGGGTTTTGAGGGATATGAGCCACATGCAGGCAAATTGGATTAGGTTGATTTAGGATATCTGTTTGGCCGGACAAGTTGGACCAAATGGGCTGTTTCCGTGCTGTGTGACTCTAATCTTTGGTGAAAGCAGAAGTGTGATTGTGAAGGCTGGAGTTTCAGAGCAGCTTTCAAAGATGTTTTGCCCTTCATGGGAACAGAAGAAGTTACAATGAAATCTTGCATTTGTGAGACAGCAACTGAATGAGTTGCATCCAGGATTTTGGTGGAAAGTGGGAATTCATTGCACTGTGGGGATGAAGCTCTACCTATTGAGTAATTTCTGCTGGTGAATGAAACCAGGCCTCAAGATTAGGAGGAGTAAATTTAGGACAGAGATGAGGAGGAACTGCTTTTCCTGGAGAGTAGTGAATCTATGGAATTCTCTGCCAAAGAAGCAGTAGAGGCAACTTCATTAAGAATATTCAAGACACAGTTGGATGGGTTTTTGCAATGGTAGGGAAATTAAGGGTAGTTGGGATAATGCAGGGAGGAGGAGCTGAGAGAATAGATAGATCAGCAATGATCTTAATGAATGGCGGA
>NW_025131401.1:0-1142 GCF_004010195.1 Chiloscyllium plagiosum
GTCGCACATTGAATGGGCTTCTTTCTCTCGGGGTATGTGGGCTGTAGTGTGCGGTCATGGCTCGCAACTTACTGTCCCCCGGTGCATCCTCTCAAATTTTTAGTTGATGCAGTCTTTAAATTAATGGCTCCTGGGGTATGCCATATATTTATAGAAGGAGACTATAATTGTCTCATGGACCCTGAGGTGGACAGGATGCCAAGGGAGCTGTTGGGTACACCTCTGCAGGCGAGACAGTTAGTGGACTTGTGTGAGGAGTTGGGGCTAGTGGATGTGTGGAGGTGCCCCCACCCAAATGGGAGGGACTTTACCTTTTACTCCAACCCACACAAGTGCCACACAAGAATTGAAATGTTCTTTGTTCCTTCGGTTTATTTGGACTTGGTGTTAGCCGCAGGATTGGGAGCATTACTATTTCGGACCATCTGGCAGTATATTTAGATGTTAAGATTAAAGGTAGTGCAGGAGACACATGACAATGGTGCACGAATCCATTTCTGTTGAAGGATGACAACTTTGTACAGTATATCACAAGAGAGTTCAGGGTTTTTTGGGTCTTCAATCAGGCTACAGCGAGTCACCCATCAGTGCTCTGCGAGACCACCAAAGCATTCTTAAGGGTATGATTATTTCACACTTGACAATAAGAAGGAGGCAGAGAGGAGAGCAGCAGCTGATACTTGAGGCCTGGCTGAAGGCAGCCAAATCGGCACATTAACGCAGACCTTCCGGGTTCAAATTGCAACGGGTCACGGCTCTCCGGGCTGTTCTGGACTCAGCGCTCACACAAGTGGCTAAGAGAGGGGTCTCCTTTGCAAAGCAAAGGCTGTTTGAATATGGGGATAAGCCAGGTAGATCCCTGGCTTACCTGGCTCGGAAGGAAAGTGCTCCACAGTCCATTGTGTTTACCAGGGAGAGAACTGGCAATATCACTCGTGAACTGAGGAAAATCGATGCAAGATTCCAGGAGTTCAATGCAGAGTTATACCGGTCAGAGGGTAGGGGGATGGAGAAGTGAGAAGGGAATCCTTTTTTGAAAACTTGGACCTCCCTGGTATAAACACAGATCAGGCCTCCCTTTTAAATGTATCTCTGACAGTACAAGAGGTGGTAAGGCAGCTCCAAGGTGGTAAGGCACCTGG
>NW_025131402.1:0-1142 GCF_004010195.1 Chiloscyllium plagiosum
AAGCAGAATTTTAATTAACCCAACAGTGGAAAACTCCACCAATCCGACGCAGTAACAATGAATAATTAATTGTTCCAATACAGCAAAGCCGATAAATGGCAAAAAAGGTAAATTCAAACACAGATTCTTACAGGCCGGAAGGAACAATATCCAAAGAGAAAGTTAGAATAACCCTTTACTGAAGCTTGCAACTCGCCAGCACTCCAGCAGGATAGCTAAAACTAAGTCGAGAAATAAACTTGAACTGGGAGAACTGACCACTTCCATGCCATTATTTAACTAGACGCTAAAGCACCTCTGCCTTTAGGACCTCTCCAGAAACAAGGACGAAATAGCCTTTCAAACTGACAGCATCGTCACACAGCCAATGCATTTTTTATACCACTTCTCCAACGATGGCATTTATCCTCAATCTCACCCTCTATTCTTTATCATGAATAGCTTGCTTGAAGATATTTACTGTTATCTGGAATGAAAACTCAAAACCATCCCGTGCAGTGTCCATTCCCAGGCCTTCAGATGAACAACAGTATATTTCCAGATTTTCAAGAACGTTTTATTGCCTGGGAGGATGGAATGTAGTACGGTAACATCCACGTAAAATTAGGTAGGATGTGGAAACAAAATCCTCCAAAGTTGTTAATCTAGTCTTGTTCCCTTATCCATTATTCGCAACTGAGCATGCAATTTCAGAAACTGGACAATTGTTCGAATATGATGAGCTACAATACAGGTGTGGAGTCAAATTTTGACAGTTGGGAAGACCAGACTACAGACTTCAGGGATTAATGACAAAAAAAACAATTCTCGATAGGAGTGAGAGAGGCAGGGTAGTTCATGGGGGCTTCAACGATCTAAATATTGACAGGGATCACTACAGTACGAGTAATATAGGTGGGTCAATTGTTGTCCAGTGTGTGCAGGAGGGCTTCCTGACACAGTATGTAGACAGATCTACAAGGGCGAAGCCACTTCAGATTTAGTACTGGGTTACGAACCTGGCCAGCTGTTAGATTTGGAAGTAGGTGAGCACTTTGGAGACAGCGATCACAATTCTGTCAGGTTTACTTTAGTGATGGAAAGGGATAGGTGTACTCCACCGAGCAAGGGTTACAGCTGGGGCAAGGAAAATTACGATGCAA
>NW_025131403.1:0-700 GCF_004010195.1 Chiloscyllium plagiosum
TCCTGCCTTCCAATTCTGCTAAGACTCCAGCAAAAACTAAGAATCCTGATTCTGTGAGAGTTTGACGATCACTCCTCAGGACCAGGCCGCGGCTGCAAGAACACAAGGAATGGACTGTATCTACATCCTCTATGGCCCTGTACGTGTCTCTCAAAAATGCCTAAACCCACCTAAGCCGTTTATTGCTGGACAGACAAAAGTCAAAGTTAAACATAAATAAATAAAATGGAAAGATGAAGGAAGCCTGGTGATCAGACACAGCCGGCCTCGGGAGCCCAGCAATTCCAATACTACCAAAACACAGTAGAATCATCGAGCTTGTGAAGTGAAAGAATTATCTCTCTCCCCCTCACCTCTATGTTTACAACTGGAGATGTGCCATGAGCCCAATAATCAGCGATATCAAAATCCCAGCCACACCAAGTATTATTGTGATATATCAGAGTTGCCGTGAAATGGGTTAACTGGAACTGTTTGTTCAGTGACTGTGATTAATATCGGTCTTCCTGGATCTAACTGGGTCACTGGACGATTTCCCTCTTCCATAATTAAGGACTTACTTCACCTTGTTATGCCAAAATATTTGGCACAGAGTCAACCTCAACAAGACTGGGATCAGCAGCTACAGAGAAAGAGAAAGAGATCAGAATCTGAGAACATTAGAATGGTCCAACAATGGATCAGAATCTGAGAACATTAG
>NW_025131403.1:1017-1142 GCF_004010195.1 Chiloscyllium plagiosum
GCTCTGCCTGAGTTCTGTTGCTGACTTCGCCATCATTTACCCCTTCGTTAACAACAGATTTTATCGCTCCAGTTCTCTACTGACCTCTCTTGCAGTTACAAATAGTTTGACCACAAACTTGTTCT
>NW_025131404.1:0-1142 GCF_004010195.1 Chiloscyllium plagiosum
GAGGAAAGAGATTTAAGAAGGACATGAAGGACAATTGATTTTACACAGTGTGGTTCGTGTGTGGAATGAACTTCCAGAGGAAGTGATGGGTGTGGGTACAGTTGTAAGTTTGAAAAACATTTGGCTAAGTACATGAATTAAAAAAAAATGTTTGCAGGGATATGAGCCAAGCTCAGGCAGATATGGCTAGTTTAGTTTGAGATTATGATCGGCCTGGACTTGTTGGACCGAAGTGTCCATTTCTGTGATGTATGAACCTATGAGTTGACGACTCTATGACGCTGAGTCTGATGCATTTTTAAAATCCTTTTGTAACCCCCTTCCCCCCTCCCACTTGACAGTTTCTCTTCCACAGTCAATGCAGGACATTAGGAAATGGTTCTCCTTTCCAAACATTAACAGCACAGAAAGAATAGTTGATCTCAGCAGTATCTGTTCTGTATCAGCAGAGCAGTGACTTGTGACACTTGCATTCTCAAATTCTTGAGATGTGGGATCAGAATTAGGCCATTCAGCCCATTGCATCTGCTCCAGTGTTCAATGATATCGCAATCCGTCTGATCATCTACAACTCTACGCTCCCCAGTCACCCTCAACTCTCCTTCCCAATTAAAATTTTCAGCCTTCAATGATCAGCTTCAACAGCCCTGTGCGGCAAAGAATTCTACAGACTCACTACCCACGGACAGAAGGAATTCCTTCTCATCTCCAACTTCACTAGGTGTCCGCCACATCCCCTTATTCTGAGGCAATGCCCCTCTTGTCTCAGGCTCTCCCACACAAGGGGAAACATCCTCTTCTGCATCAGTGCTGTAAAACTCTTGAAGAATATTCCATAAGGTCGCCTCTCTTTCTTGTAAACTCCAATGAGGACAGGCCCAACGTACTCAATTTCTCTCTCATTAGACAGTCCCTCCCTACCCAGCTCAGCTGAGTGAACCTTCTGTGGACTGCCTCCAATGTTGGTCTAACCTTCCTTAGATATGGGGCCCAAACTGTTCACTGGATCCTAGCTACAGTCTGACTAATGCGTTGGCTGTATAGCTTTAGTAAAACTTCCCACTGTTTATGGCCCATTTCCTTTGAAATAAAAACAATTTGTGTTCCCTGTAACCCACTGTATTTGCATGCTAGCTTTTTTT
>NW_025131405.1:0-1142 GCF_004010195.1 Chiloscyllium plagiosum
CCACAAGGATCGGTGCTGGGTCCACTGCTTTTTTTTAATGTAAATGATTTGGATGTGAACATAGGAAATACAGTTAGTAAGTTTGCAGTTGACACCAAAATTGGAGGTGTAGTGGACAGCAACGAAGGTTATCTCAGAGTACAACAGGATCATGATCAGAAGGGTCAATGGGCTGAGAAGTGACGGATGGAGTTTAATTTAGATAAATGTGAGGTGCTGCACTTTGGAAAGGCAAATTAGAGCAGGACTTATACACTTAATAGTTAGGTCCTGGGGAGTTTTGCTGAACAAAGAGACCTTGGAGTGCAGGTTCATAGCTCCTTGAAAGTGGAAGTTCAGGTAGATAGGATAGCGAAGAAGGTGTTTGGTATGCTTTCCTTTATTGGTTAGTGCATTGAGTACAGGAGTTGGGAGGCCTGCAGGTTCATAGCTCCTTGAAAGTGGAGTTTCAGGTAGATAGGATAGCGAAGAAGGTGTTTGGTATGCTTTCCTTTATTGGTTAGTGCATTGAGTACAGGAGTTGGGAGGCCATGTTGCAGTCGTACAGAACATTGGTTATGCCACTTTTGGAATATTGTGCAATTCTGCTCTCCCTACTATTGGTAGGATGTTGTGAAACTTGAAAGGGTTCAGAAAAGACTTATAAGGATGCTGCCAGGTTGGAGGGTTTGAGCTAAAGGGAGAGGCTGAATAGGGCTGGGGCTGTTTTACCTGGAACATTGGAAGCTGAGAGGTAATCTTATAGAGGTTTATAAAATCATGAGGGGCATGGACAGGGTAAATAGACAAGGTCTTTGCCCTGGGTTTGGGGAGTTCAGAACTGAGGGCATAGGTATAGGTTGAGAGGGGAAAATTTAAAAGGGACCTAAGGGCAACTTTTTCATACAAAGGGTAGTGCATGTATGGAATGAGTTGCCAGAGGAAGTAGTAGAGGCTGATACAACTACAACATTTAAAATGCATTTGGGATGGGTATATGAATAGGAAGGGGTTGGAGAGATATGTGCCAAGTGCTGGCAGGTGGGACTAGATTAGGTAAGGATATCTGGTCTGCATGGACAAGTTGGACCGAAGGATCTGTTTCTGTGCTGTACATCTCTATGACTCTCTATGCCTCAAAAGCAAGTTTAGTTATCTTTTTT
>NW_025131406.1:0-1142 GCF_004010195.1 Chiloscyllium plagiosum
TGGACTAATTGCTGCATATAAAAACGGTTGTATCGAATTGTCATTTTAATTCCTCAGCTGGACTTACCTTATTAAATTTAATCAGCTTTGTCAGAAAGATAATGCTATATCCAATAGTCTTTCAGACTCAAATGAGCAAGATTCAATTTCGCAAATTGTTATTTGGCATCAAACATCGTTTCTGATCACTGAACGTCAACTGCTTTCATCTTATTCGTTGTTTTTTCCTTCTGTTTCTGCATGTGGCTTTGTGCATTTGTTACCAGAGAGACAGAAAAAAATCTCAGGATAAACTACTCGTAACGCCAAAGTTGCCTAAAATTCCTCTGACTTTTCAAACACTGAAGGAAAGAAAATCTCATCTGTGATCCAAGTATACCGTTATCAAATATAATCAAAATTTTCAGAAGAGAGAATTTCTTGAAATCACCAAACACCGCTTCAAAACATTTTGCTGGACTCTGCAAATACAGAATCATAATGAAACATTGCTCTCTCACCATGCTCTCTTCATATTTCAAGGTTTTCTGGAAAAATTGTCCTTGACTGAATAGCACAAAATAATCTACGGATGTCATTACGTTTGCAGCACAACAGTAGATGAGGAGCTTTGGAAGATATTTGCTTCATTTTACCTGCGCATGTTAGAACGTTTGTAGCTCTGTTAACACAAGAAAACAGAACTTAGACAGAATGAGCACTGCTGTTAATTTGCCAAAAGATATAGATAAGCACAATTCACTCTCTACTTAATTTGTGAAACTCTCTTTAAGCATTGAATCAATCTATTATAAAACTAAATGTGAGTGCTACTTTATATCGTACAATAATCAAGGAGATTCAATCTTGCACAAAGGTCTTTAACTCTGATGTCGGTTGTTGTAGTTGTGGACACGATCGCTGAAATTGGAATTTGATTTGCAGACGTTTTATCCCCAGACTAGGTGACGTCTTCATTGCTTTGCTGTACTGTGTTTTCTAAAAATTGTTTGGTTCCGTTCCTAATGCTTCCAATTGCCAGTTACAGTAGTTCCTTGTAGTGACCCATGGATTGGGTTCAGGTCTATGATTGGTGATGGAGTCCATGGATGAGTGACATGCTTTTAGAGAGTATGCCACATCCCTCTGTTTTTCATCTCCTA
>NW_025131407.1:0-1142 GCF_004010195.1 Chiloscyllium plagiosum
GTTTGACACAGTCATGGGTAGATTCATGAATATAAAACGACATTCAAGGCTTTCAGACAGGATGGCAACTGATGACCAGTAGATTCCACGTTACAAGCAAATATCTGACAGATGGGAAATCTGCTCCCAATAACTTATCTCGATTGGGCTTACAGTGGCCTGCAAAAGATACAGACACAGTGGTGTACACTGCCTAAAATTTCACCGGTTATAAATCACACAACACCAAGTTATAGTCCAACAGGTTTAATTGGAAGCACACCAGCTTTTGGAGCGACGCTACTTATCACATGATGAAGGAGCGTGTGCTTCCAATTAAACCTGTTGGACTGTAACCTGGTGCTGTGTAATGTTTAACTTTGTACACCCCAGTCCAACACTGGCATCTCCAAATCATAAAATGTAACCCATTTCTCTATGAAAGATTGCTGTTTAGTCTCACGCTAATCTCCACCAGGTCCTCGATTCGTGACACAATTAAATGCAGTAGTATGGAATTAGTACAACAGATTATGCCTTTCGGTCCATCATGTTCATACAGCTTGATAGCAGTGAGATATCAATAAGGACAAGCTCTCACCAGCCAGACCGATTGCATTGGTCGTGGCGCAGGGGACTGCGCAGTTACCTAGACATCTTGCAAGGGCAGGACTCACAGCTATTTCGAAGCAAAAAGCCATGTCACTAAAATACCTGCCATTGGAATCAACTACATAAAGTCACAGCCTTAGATCCCAGCCAGATTTCTGCACATACCTCCTACAAAGATATTCAGATAATTTACAGAAAAGCACCCAAAGTTCTGACTTTATCCAAAATAAATTTATGAACTTGAATAAATACACATTTTTTCAGCTTGTTATCTCACTGGAGGTTACCAGGTTCCAATCCCATTTACAGACAAAGTGTGAATCGGTTGATAGCATCTCTGTCTACTGAAATATCAAACAGTGATTCTCATCTCTCATCAACATACATCACCCCAGCCTCAACACGCCCGAATATCTTTGTTCATCATTAATCCTCATTTTCTTCATTCATTAATATCAAAAAGGGAACCATCATACGGACTCTTCAGGCCACCCACTCTCTCACTATTCCAATGCATTGGATCTCAGAACTGCACACAAAACTGTTGCTGC
>NW_025131408.1:0-1142 GCF_004010195.1 Chiloscyllium plagiosum
TCCCTCCCTGCCTATAGGCCAGGCTGGTTACCGCGTGTATAAATCCATTCCCTATGGACCTGTCGAGGATGTGATTCCGTACCTGATACGTCGAGCTCAGGAAAATCTCAGCGTGCTCCAGGGACTGAGGATGGAACGGGAACTCCTGTGGCAGGAATTGTGGCGCCGTCTCTTCAGGAAGAGGGCTCGGACACAGTAAGGGAGCAGCAGTGTGGCTACTGTTCCCTGGAGGGGGCAGTTGGAAACCCCTGGTGTTCCAACCTGGTGGGAAAAAACCAAACCAAACCATACACCCCAGAAAAGCTCACCTCGCTCCATACGCACGAGGGACAGAGGACTCCCCAAATTCCAGCGTTTGAAGAAAATAATCTCAATTTTAGATTCGATTCCCTACAGTGTGGAAACGGGCCCTTCGGCCCAACCAGTCCGCACCGACGATTAACCCACCCAGACCCACTTCCCTCTGACTGATGCACCTAACACTACGGGCAATTTATCACGGCCAATTCACCCTGACCTGCACATCTTTGTGACTGTGGGAGGAAACCGGAGCACCCGGAGGAAACCCACGCAGACTCGGGGAGAAGGTGCAAACTCCACACAGTCAGTCGCCCGAGGCGGGAATTGAACCCGGGTCTCTGGCGCTGTGAGGCAGCAGTGCTAACCACTGTGCCACCGTGCCGCCCCAAGTTATTCCTTAACTCTAAACGTGAACATGAAACAACAACTATTCACAATTCGAAGCCCACCACCCCCCCTTTCTCTTACCTGCCTCAAACTGGATAACAATATACTGTTCCAATAAAACACTGATTAAAATTACATCGACTTAATTTCAAAACCACACAGCGACTGTTGTCTTTGGTGTCTGTCCTCTTCAGCTGTAGATCTCCCTGGGTCATCTCCTGTCTATTACTGTGAAAATGGTTATATGAAAAAGCTACCTTCGAGAGAGAGTGGTTTGCTGGCAGTTACTCTGTCGATGGTAGTTTACTCTCTCTCTCTAACTTTCGCGCTGCCTGTGTTTTATATACCCGCCTTCCCCCGCTCCCCCAAACATTGAATCATCTCATTGGTTTGATGTTGGCAGAAACAGTAAATGCAAACTTCGGTATCCTGGGGCATAATTTAAACTTGACGAG
>NW_025131409.1:0-1142 GCF_004010195.1 Chiloscyllium plagiosum
GGTTGGGCAAGATAGAACATTTTCTTCATAGCATAGGAGACTGAGGAGGGATCTCATCGGATTGGATTAGATCATGATAAGCAAGGACAGGTTTTCCCGGTGTTGGTGAATCAAGGACAAGAGGGCATCATTTAAACATTAGATGGGAATGAATAAAAGGGAACACGAAGAGCATTTTTTCTATGCAGAGGCAGGTCGACATATGGAATTACCAGCGAGCAGAATTGGTTCAGCTGAGTACACTAGCAACATTCAAAATGCATTTGGACAAATACATTGGATCGGAAAGGTTTAGAAGGATATGGGCCAAGTGCAGGGAAATGGGGTTAGTATGGGTGACCTTTTAGTCGACATTGATCATTTTGGTTGAAAGGGCCTGTCTCCGTGCTGCAGGACTCTCTGAATCTATAACTCTGAAAGAGCAGTCAATCTTAATTTTGATGAAAACACTGCCCTTATTTTAAAGTTGGTTTCGTGCTTCCTAGGTATGATGACGAAATTTCGAAGATGAATCTGGATCTCCTGAAACAAAGAGAGAACACTTCCATTGCACCACATGAGCCCTCCGTAACTGGATTTTCATTGTGTAGAATCAATGTGTGAGAATCAGCTGCAGACTAAACGCAGAACACGAACAGAAAAGCAGCCCAAACACCTGGTGGATGGCAAAATTGACAGAAATACTTACATTTCAGTGATGTGAAGTGAAGCAGTCTCTGACCATTTTGAACAGTTCATCTCTCTGTTAAATATTCGCCACTGACACGGACTTCACGGGCCACAAGGCTCCGTTCAGTCTGAGAGTTTAACAAAGTTTACATTGTCACACAGTAAAGACTAGAAATGATCCAGAATCTATTTGTAAGCTTGTGTGTTCAATGTTCAGACTGTATTCTGCTGCAATTAAATGCGGTCGAAATGTTGTGAAACTGAAAAGGTAACTTTTGGATTGTGAGGCAGGAAGTCAGAATTTGGTGTTTGCACAATGCTGGCATGAAAGCATTGCATGTCCGCTTTTGTAGATTGTGTGCATTTTCAGTCCTTAGAGATTTAGAATGTATATCAGTGAGCAGGAGCCTGAAAGTTTGCACGTACACAGAAAGCACCCGAATTGAAATGTATATCAAAAGGCCGTACAGGCA
>NW_025131410.1:0-1142 GCF_004010195.1 Chiloscyllium plagiosum
TGCAGTGACTCTGCTACCATTACTCTAGCAAACACACACGAATACCACCACAAACACTCGGACAAACTCATAATCACTCCGTCACTGTCACCCTGACCCTTTCACACTGCGCGATGAAAATGTGTTGCTGGAAAAGCGCAACAGGTGCCCTCCACCTCCTCCATGATTTTCGCTTCCCTGGTCCCCAACGCCTTATCTTCACCATGGACATCCAGTCCCTGTACACCTCCATCCCCCATCACAAAGGACTCAAAACCCTCCGCTTCTTCCTTTCCGGCCGTACCAACCAGTACCCTTCCACTGACACCCTCCTTCGACTGACTGACCTGGTCCTCACACTGAACAACTTCTCTTTCCAATCTTCCCACTTCCTCCAAACCAAAGGTGTAGCCATGGGCTCCCGCATGGGTCCCAGCTATGCCTGCCTCTTCGTAGGATATGTGGAACAGTCCATCTTCTGCAGCTATACTGGCACCACACCCCACCTTTTCCTCCGCTACATCGATGACTGTATCGGCGCTGCCTCGTGCTCCCACGAGGAGTTTCAACAGTTCATCCACTTTAGCAAAACCTTCTACCCCGAACTCAAATTCACCTGGACCGTCTCAGACTCCTCCCTCCCCTTCCCAGACATTTCCATATCTATCACGGGCAACCGAATCAACACGGACATTTACTATAAACCGACTGACTCCCACAGCTACCTAGACTACACCTCCTCCCACCCTTCCCCCTGTCAAAACGCCATCCCATATTACCAATTCCTTAGTCTCTGCCGCATCTGCTCCCACTAGGACCAGTTCCAATACCTAACAACCAAGATGGCCTCCTTCTTCAAAGACCACAATTTCTACCCAGACGTAGTCGACGATGCCCTCCACCGCATCTCTTCCACTTCCCGCTCCTCCGCCCTTGAGCCCCGACCGTCCAAACGCCACCAGGACAGAACCCCACTGGTCCTCACCAACCACCCCACCAACCTCCATATACAGCGAATCATCCGCCGTCATTTCTGTCACCTCCAAACGGACCCCACCACCAGGGATATATTTCCCTTCCCTCCCCTATCAGCGTTCCGAAAAGACCAGTCCCTCGTCAGATCCACACCCCCCACCAACACAACCTCCACTCCCGGCACATTC
>NW_025131411.1:0-1142 GCF_004010195.1 Chiloscyllium plagiosum
ACTCTCTGAAACACACTGTGACAATCTCTGGCAAAGGTAGAGACACACTATGAAAGTCTCTGACGGAATGTGGCACTCTCTGACACTATCTGAAACACATTATGACACTCTCTGACACAGGCAGAGAGACACTGCGACACTCTCTGACACTATCTATGACATACTGTGACACATTCCAGCACATCTGAAGCACTCTGTTACACTCCGTGACAGACAGTGACACACTGTGACAATCTTTCAGACAGACTGTGACACTTTCCGACTCTCCCTGACTCTCTGAGAAACACTGTGACACGCACTGAGACACACTGTGACACTCTCTGACTCTCTCTGAGGCGCACTGTGACACTCTCTGACAGACTGTGATACACTGAAACACACTGTGACACTCTCTGAAACACACTGTGACAATCTCTGGCAAAGGTAGAGACACACTATGAAAGTCTCTGATGGAATGTGGCACTCTCTGACACTATCTGAAACACATTTTAACGCTTTCTGACTCAGGCAGACACACACTGTGACACTCTCTGACACTCTCCTACACACTGTGACACCTTCTAAGACACACTGCGACACTCTCTGACACTATCTATGACATACTGTGACACATTCCAGCACAACTGAAGCACTCTGTTACACTCCCTGACAGACAGTGACACACTGTGACAATCTTTCAGACAGACTGTGACACTTTCCGACTCTCCCTGACTCTCTGAGAAACACTGTGACACGCACTGAGACACACTGTGACACTCTCTGACTCTCTCTGACGCTCTTTCAGACACACTGTAACTCTCTCTGACTCTTTCTGACACTTTGAGAATCACTGTCACAATCTCTGATCCTGTCTGACACTCACTGAGACACACTGTGACACTCTCTGACACACTCTGAGGCATACAGTGACACTCTCTGATAGACTGTGACACACTGAAACACTATCTGTCTCTCTCTGGCACTCTGAGACACACTGTGACACTCTCTGACTCTCTCTGAAACTCTCTGTGACACTCTCTGAAACACGCTGAGACACACTGTTTCACTCTCTGGCACATTCTCCAACACTCTGCGACTCTCTCTGAGACACACTGTGACAATTTCTGACTTTCCCTGACTCTCTGAGACACACTATGACACTC
>NW_025131412.1:0-1142 GCF_004010195.1 Chiloscyllium plagiosum
CGGCAGCCCCATTCAATTTTATTAATGATTTGCTCTGGTTCATATGCAAACAAAACCGGGATGTTCTTTAATAAGATCAGCACGGAGACGATTATTAATATTGTGACTGCAGTTTTTTCAGTGCAATGTGTGGTCTTAAACTTCTGACAGCAGATCACCACAAATCTGTCAAATGTGAAGGAAACGGTGAACCAAACAGTTAGATCCAGACCGATAGTAGTCAAGTATGCAATGAGCTTGCACACAAATGTGTGGGACAAGAAGGAAAATGGGAAGTGATAACTCAAAATACGATACACTATAATACTATTGACAATAACCAATAGATCCGACGTTGCCATGGCCACCATGTAAGCCGAGATGCATTTGGACAGACCACAGTTTCCTCGTAAGAGAATTAAAATAGTCATCACGTTCGCTGTCAGAGAAACAGAAATGTTCGTTAGTATTGCAATGCATTGTTGAAACAGAGGTGAAGGTACTTATTAAAAGGATGTGAACATATTCTGACTGATTTACAATTATACGAAATTTACCCAAGCATTTATTATGCTGTTCAAGTCATCATTCTATGTGGTCTTGTCGGACTGTCTGAAGATCAACAAATATATTTTCAGAGGCCACTTACGCTGAATTATTATTGTTAAACTATTAATGCTTCTAGAAAAAAAAGCTTCAGGAAAAGGTGTCCTGGCACGATTTTTATACTGTTCTTTTAACACTGAGATAAAGCGTATGTGGCATTAACAATGAAAATTTTAAATCAATAAATACAAACTGGTTGAACGGCTTACCTGGAAGACTTACAGCTGCGAGAAGCGGATAGTAAATCTCTTTCAACAGCAAAATCGGTGCTTTTGCCATTTCTGAGAATGAATTACCTCAGCAGAAGCTGAAGGTCTGTGACTGGTGTGTGGCCAAGGTATGGGAAGGTAATGTGCATTTATACATGCATCAGACCTCTAGAGATGCAATTACCTCAAATCATCACTGATACTACTCACATTCACCTGTGCAAAGAAAATAAACTTTACTTTTGCATAATATCCTAAATAGAATATTATCTGCACCTGGCATCGTTGACTTCACTTCCATTGCCTTCTCTGTTCACTGGATTCTATTGTCATGAACTTTGCCTCATT
>NW_025131413.1:0-1142 GCF_004010195.1 Chiloscyllium plagiosum
CAAGGGCAGCAGATACATAGGAACACCACCAAGTTTCCCTCCAGGTCACTCACCATCCTGACTTGGAAATATACTCCTGTTCCTTCACTGCCACTGGGTCAAAATCCTGGAATTCCTACCCCGGAGGGCATTGTGAGTCAACCCACAACAAGTGGACTGCAGCGATTCAAGATGGCAGCTCACCCCCAATTTCTCAAGGGGCAACTAGGGACTGGGCCCAGCCAGTGACACCCACATTCCACATGTACATAGCAATAGAAAAAGCTGCTACAATTCCACCACAGGAACTCGTGTTCTTAGGGGACTTGCTGGGGCCTCTACATTACTAGGTGACTGACCTTACTATTACACCAACTCCTGCCCATCCTATTGTTCTTCTATCTGATGCCCCTACATCAATCTGTCTACTTCTGTCCACAAAGAGTGTTTCATTCTCTCTATATTTTTCCCTCTCTACTTTGCTGTTGTCTCTTGCCTATTGGTTAATTTCATTGCCTTGATTTCTAACTAGCTGTCAGTCTGCCAATGTATGACCTACTGCAATTCTCAACATAATTCAACCTGCTCAGGAAAAATAATTCAACTCCTACATTCCACATACAAAAACACAAACAAAGCATTTATCATGAATACTGACCTCTCCCATCTGCAAGTCAGCTCTTGATTTCTAATTCTGTCATTCACTCCACCTGAACGGTCACATTGGATCGTATAGCTCACTGGCTGTTTAAATACAAGGGAGAGGCTGTGATGATGTAGTACCAGGAGTCCAGCTCACTGCCACAAACCATTACAAATGTCCTTATCCTGTAATACTGAGTATGCATGCAGTTTCACTACACCACAAAGATCCGTAAATGTTCATTCTCGTCCAAGGTCCAAGAGACTGTTCAATGTCAGTGTCTCAAGGTTCTTGCCTTTGAATCAGAGGATTGTCGCTAATTGTAGCCATTTCAGGGCTATGATTGCATTAGAGCTGCTGTGACAGACTGACAGTATCCTCACTGTCGGAGGATCAGTCCCGAGGGAGCCCTCACTGACAGAGGATCAGTCCCGAGGGAGCCCTCAATAATGGAGGATCAGTCCCGAGGGAGCCCTCACTGTCGGAGGATCAGTCCCGAGGGAGCCTTCACTGACAGAGG
>NW_025131414.1:0-1142 GCF_004010195.1 Chiloscyllium plagiosum
CCTCTAAAATGTATTTTCAAACAAAATAGATTTACTGAGATTTACAAGATGTTCAGATTTTCTTTTTACTTTCTATCTTAAAGAAGAAACGAATTTCGGCTGTAATTCAGGAGTCACAGACACACCAACTGCAATAGAAACATGATAGTACCACATTGTCCAAGTATTACCAAGGTCAACATGTAGACCTGTCAAGAAACATGAAACATAGAGATAATGGAAACATGAAATGCAAACAGAAAATGCTGGAGAAACGAAAAAGGTGAGGAAGTGTCTGCAGAGAGCAACAAAATTAACATATGTAATATGATGTGACACTGTTCTGAAAAGTCCTATTAGAATCAAAGGTTAATTTTTTTGCATCTCTGCTCAGATGTTGCCGGATCTACTGAGTTTCGCTCCAGATCTTTTGATTTCTTTCTTTTTTCTGAACTGTGATAAAGTGTCTGATCTGAATGATAGCAGCAAAGCTGTTATCTCAGTTGAATCTCGACTAATTTGTTATGGACATTAGATGAGAAATTACAAAGTTCCTCTGTTTGACAGGGCTCTAAATATCGATGACGTATTGCTTTGTGAGACCTTGCCATGAAAATGTTGAAACAAAACAGAAGTTGCTGTAATCGCTCAGCAGATCTGGCAGCATCTGTGCAGAGAAATCAGAGTTAACGTTTCAGGCCCAGTGCCCCTTCCTCAGAACTGATAGTAACACGGAAAATGTTGGTTTATGTGCAGAAGAGACTGGATAGCTCTTAATGGAGACTGTTAGTAACAATAAACAATGGCAGTTGTTGCTTTGTTCCTTTGACTGTACTTAGTAAGTGGTTATATTACAAACCAGCATCATCTCATGCAACTTCAGCACTCACTCAACCAACGGCAGCTCAACCATCTCTGGGAACATCCAGTGAAATTAATATGCTCAGTGCAAGCATTGTCCAACAACAGCACTGACACTATTCTAGCTGTTTGCCATCATTATTAAAGCTGCAGCCATAATATGAACTCAGCTTTTCCTCAATTATAACACAGAACTCTAGCAATAAGGGTGTCATTTATCTGAAGCATAAACAATTCTTTCCCAGGTATTCACTTTGACAAACACCAAGTTTTCCCGTGTTTTGCTGCCAGTTGTTTATCAC
>NW_025131415.1:0-1142 GCF_004010195.1 Chiloscyllium plagiosum
CTCCATTCCTGTTGCCATCACATGTACTGGTGAAATTTGTGTTACACTGGATTTTGTTTCTTCTTTATGTTCAAAAAATATCTTTTTCCCAATATCTTCTTAAATATGTGAATCTCAGCAAATTCATTTTGATTTAAAAGACATTTTAGAGACAGCTAAACTTTGTCAAACAACAAGAATGGACTTTCAATGATGAAATCGTCTATGTCCTTTCTGAATAGGCTTGTCCACTCAGGCTCTGAAAACTTTTAATACATTTTTTTCAGAATAATTACAGCAAAGGTGTTGGTCGCAATCAGTGTACCAGATCAGAAAGAGCTATATCTCAATGATTACTGTGTTGTAATTCCTTGTACCCCTACACATTTTCTTATCTGTGTCTCTTTTTAATTCTGAATATCCTGTCCAGATGTAAACAAACCTATCAACCTGTATCACCTGTCATTAAACAATCTGTGTAAAACACAATTCCCTGAATGACCTTTAAAATTGCCCTGTTCAATCCAAATTGCCTCTCAGAATCCATCTCCCAAATGTCATCTATTCCTTTGGTCTGCATTACAATTCATTCTATTCATCTGAACGAGTGATAGTTGAATACTCGTGACAGCGAGATATTACTATTCTCCCCATAAGTCTCCAGAGGCACTGACATCGCTATTTTCTGTGTCCTAGACAATGTCATATTCATTCTGTTACTGAGTCATTAATCAATGGATTTTAATGAATCAGGTTATCTTCCACATCACATTTGGCTTTGGACTGAAGTCAAATAAATGAAAGTCTCACTGCTTTAAAGCCAATAAATCGTATTAACATATTTGAAATACATATAAAAAAATTGATGAAGCGCATTGTGTGTTGAAGATACATAATTGTCTTATTAAAACAACGAGAGGAATGTCCAGATAATTCCATACTTCCTTTGTCAGGTCAAGAGAAATATGCCCACTCGTAATCTGTTGATGGGCGCCTGTTCTGAGAAGAGATCAGCACAGTAAGATAATCTTGATTGTGCTATTTTTGGGGTGAGGGAGTGTTCAGGCGTGTGACAGCATTGTACATGGACAACACAGCGCAATAATCCAGCCTGCGGTAAGTAAACATGCATTATTACCCCTTACAATTAAATTCACAAGATA
>NW_025131416.1:0-1142 GCF_004010195.1 Chiloscyllium plagiosum
CCCTTTATAAAGAGGGTGTTTAATCCCTTCCACCATTACAGCCTCCTTTTATAAAGAGGCTGTTGAAACCCTTACCCCATTACAGTCCCCTTTTAGAAAGAGTGGGTTTAATCCCTTTCCCTATTACAGTCCACTTTTATACAAAGGGTGTTTAATCCCTTTCCGCATTACAGTCCGCCTTTTATAAAGTGGGGGGTTTAATCCCTTCTCCCATTACGGTCCACCTTTTATAAAGTGGGTGTTTAATCCCTTCCCCCATTACAGTCCCCTTTTATAAAGAGGGGGTTTAATCCCTTCTCTCATTACAGTCCCCCCTTTTATAATGAGGGGGTTATTCCCTTCCCTCATTACAATCCCCTTTTATAAAGTGGAGGTTTAATCCCTTCCCCCATTACAGTCCCCCTTTTATAAAGAGGGGGGTTCAACCCTTCCCACATTACAGTTCCCTTTTATAAAGATGAGGTTTAATCCCTTTCCCCATTACAGTCCCCCTTTTATAAAGAGGGGGCTTAATCCATTTCCCCCCATTACAGTCCTTGTTTTATAAAGAGGGGGTTTAATTCTGTCCCTTCCCCCATTACAGTTACCCTTTTTATAGAGAGGGGGATTCATCCATTTCCCCCCTGACATTACCACATTTTATAAAGAGGGGATTTAATCCCTTCTCCCATTACAGTCCCCCTTTTATAACAAGAGTGTGTAATCCCTTCCCCCATTACAGTCCCCTTTCTATAAAGAGGGTGGTTTAATCCCTTTCCCAATTACAGTCCCCTTTACAAAGAGAAGGTTTAATCCCTTCCCCCATTACAGTTCCCCTTTTTATAAAGAGGGGGCTTAATCCATTTCCCCCCATTACAGTCCTTGTTTTATAAAGAGGGGGTTTAATTCTGTCCCCTATTACAGCCCCCCTTTTATAAAGAGGGGGCTTAATCCCTTCCCGCATTACAGTTACCCCTTTCATAAAGAGGGGATTTTATACCTTCCCCCATTACAATCCCCACTTTGAAAAGAGGGGGTTTAATCCCTTCCCCATTACTGTCCACACTTATATATAGAGGGGGCTTAATCCCATTTGCCCCATTACAGTCCATGTTTTATAAAGACAGGGTTTAATTCTGTCCCCCATTACAACCCCCCATTTA
>NW_025131417.1:0-1142 GCF_004010195.1 Chiloscyllium plagiosum
AACAGGACATTGACAGGATGCAGGACTCAGCTGGTAATTGGCCGATAGTGTTCAATATGGAAAATTGGGATACGATTCATTTTGGAAGGTCGAATTTGAATGCAGAATACAGGGTTAAAGGCAGGATTCTTACATTGTGGAGGAACAGGGGGATCAGATCATGGAATAGCTCCTATAAAGTTGCTACCAGGTATATAAGGTTGCTAAGAAGGCGTTTGATGTGTTCATTAGCCAAGGGGTTAAGGTTAAACTGGGAGGTTATGCTGCTACTCTATGGAGCCCTGGTGAGACCACGCTTAGAATATTGTGATCCGTTCTGGTTGCCTCGTTAGAGGAAAGATGTGGAAGCTTTGGTGAGGGTGCTGAGGAGATTTATCAAGATGCTGCCTTGACTGGAGGGCATGTCTTACAAAGAAAATTTGAGGGAGCTAAAGTGGTTTCTTCGTTGGAACGAAGAAGAATGGAACGTGACTTGACAGCAATATACAAGATGATGAGAGGCATCGATAGAGTGGATAGCCAGAGACTTTCTCCCAGGGTGGAAATGATTATCTCGAGTGGTATGATTTTAACGTAATTGGAGGAAGGTTTAGGGGAGATGTCAAAAGGTAGGTTCATTACACAGAGAGTGGTGTGTGTGTGTGCAATGAACAGCCAGCAGTTGTAGTAAAGTCAGCTATATTAGGGATATTTAATAGGATAGGCACATGAATGATAGTATAATGAGAGGTATGTAAGTTAGTCTGATCTTAGAGTAGGATAAAAGGTTAGCAGAACGTCAAGGCCCGAAGGGCCTGCACTGTGCTGCACTGTTCTATGTTTCCAGTTTCACCCGGTTTGTGGATCCTCATCAATTGTTGAATGTGTGAGGGAGTGATGTCTGTGAGAACAGGAAGCTTTGGAGGGGTGTAAGGCCAAAACCTCCAGTTATGGTGTCCATTGTTACAGTAACCTGAAAGCCAATATAATAGTGTGTTACTTAGAGCAGACAGAATCCGCCAAGTTCAGTTATTAATGTGATTTGTGGATTGCTGTTTTCTGCTGGTTACTTCACATACATTCTACTATGTGATCCATATAGTAATCACTGACCATTCACAGAGATGTAAAATTTTATTTTGATACTGGGAATTTTGTGAAGG
>NW_025131418.1:0-1142 GCF_004010195.1 Chiloscyllium plagiosum
CATTATCCCCACCTCCGTCAATCTATCACACTCCCCGCTACCTTGTCCCACCCCACCCGCTTCCATTTGTCTCTGTACCCCCTCGGTTCACAAGCCTCTTTCCTCATGAAGTCTCGTGTCTAAAATATCGATTGTCCTGCTCATTCGTTGCTGCCTACCCTGCTGCGCTTTTCCAGCATCACACTTTCGACTCAGTGGAGAGGTAGTGGATTTTAAGCTCGGGACTGAAGTCAGAGGCCTCAGTTTTGCAATGATTGAATTGTAAGAAATGTCTGCTCCATCAGGACTGTATGTCAGACATGCCAGGACAATGTTTGACCTGGAGGGAACACGGAGGCGATCGTGTTCATATCCACCTGCTGACCTGCTCGTTCCCTGTGGTGGAAGTTGCGTGCATGAAAGATTCTGACAAAATTCTGGTCAAATTCTTAGTGTCGAAAATCCCTTACCTTCAAGCCATATCTTCAGACAGATTCTAGAGTCTTTTGAAAGACGGTTTCACACTCTCATTTTGGGATCACATCAATTTCGCAGGATATTAGAAGGGGTAGATTTAGAAATCAACCTCTCCACCATAATCTGATGAAGCCACGAATTCTATCCCAAATACAACTTGATCAGATTTCGAACGTGAAAGGAAAAAGCTCTGGTAATAGTGTGAGATAAGTCGTTCACTTATTGTGCGCGTGGACCAGGTTTTTACCTGTCATCAGACTTACACATCTCAATTGCAGTCATAGTGAGGAATGACTGGAAATGTAGGGATTCATTTCCCTGTCTGAGCTGAATTCCCATGCACGCAATGATACCAGGAACAAGCCATTCACCTGCTCAGAGTGTGGGAAGATATTCACTCTGTCACTGACCTGCTGCGACACCTGCTCATTCAAAATGATGAGAAACGATTTCAGTGTCTGAACTGCGGAAAATGCTTTAAAACGTCCAGCGATTGGAGAAAAGAAAACGACGCTCATACTAATGAGAAACCCTTTCTCTCTCCGGACTTTGGAAAATGTTACCAAACCTCTATGTGTTTCATCTCTGAGAAATATGCCCACATAAATAAGAGTCCATTACGATATATAGAGACCCGCCGTCTGACCCACGTGCTCACCCGGAATAGAGACCTTTCCAATTCCAAA
>NW_025131419.1:0-1142 GCF_004010195.1 Chiloscyllium plagiosum
CCTTCACTGACATCCCTCTAAAAGTAACCTTTTATAAAAAAAACTAGGTCCAAGAATAGAACAAGCAAAATGCAGCACTTACCTCCTTACCACAACGGGTCTTATTATTAGGTTAGAGGAGGAGGGCGGGTGGGAGGCACTACCTCTGTACTGCCTCGGGTTCCTCTCCTGCGCGCTTTTATAGGGGAAAAAACACCATCCCAGGTAAGCTTGTGCAACACCAGCTTCCGGGTCCACTCCACGCTTTTTTTAAAAAAAAATCCTTTCAAATTTAAACCGTTAAACATCACCGAGCCTTCAAGCAGCCACTGCCAAACAGCCCTTACCTGCTCCGCTCAGAGAGTGAACAATTACCTCTGGGACAGATGTTCTGTCGTAGACTGGCTCGATAACAACTCCTTCCATGAAGGCTGTTGTCTCTGTCTCCTCACCAGTTTTGTTTGTAGTCTTTTTGTACTCTGTGCCCTGTATTGAGTCTTGCTAACTTCTGTTGTAGAAGGTTTGGGTCATTATGCTTGCCTCACCTTTAGGGTGGGCCGCCCTTACGGTCCCTTCCTCAACGCTATCTGGGTCATCCATTACTTGGTGAGCCGGGTCCCTGAGAGGGGTGTCCAGCCTCAGCTCCAAGTAAGGCAGGAGGTAACGTCTCGAGGTCCTTGTCTCGGTTTGTACTGAGATGGACCTTGTTGCGGGTTTTAAACATGTATGACTTTTCACAGCTAAACTATGTGAAAACGTCATGGTCGGTAATTAGATGACAAGGCTATTTTTGCACTCACCATCAGAATGGATTGTGTCCATTTCGAGTTATTCCATCGCTCGTCAACATAAAAGTAACTCCTGTCGAGCTGACCACAGCCAGATGTTAAAGGGAACGGGGTCGGTCATTGTAGAGCTGAACCAAGTGGGGATTGAGCCGGGGTTATTCCATGGACAGACTCACCACCCAACTCCTCATCACCTGTTGTGCTGGCAGGTGAAGAGTTAATTTTATTCACCCGAACTACCCACCACCATGACTGTGATCCAAAAACAAATAACTTTATTACTAAAATCCATCTAAAACTTAGATCAATTATGTCCAATAGTGAACCTAATAGAGTCCATTGAAGAGCCATGAAAATGCGAAGCAGCTCGAGAGT
>NW_025131420.1:0-1142 GCF_004010195.1 Chiloscyllium plagiosum
CCACTTATTTCCTTTGAAAAGAGTCTCTGTTTCCACTCAGAAAGGCAGGTGTGTCGTGCACTTAGAGACTGACTTACAGATAAAAGAAACCTGATCGGGGACTTGCAGGTTAATTAAGCTATTAGTGACAGTCCATTGCACACAACAAGAGCTTCGATCACAACAGATTCTAGTGAAACCAACAATGCAATGAAAAAGGTGAATTAATCTTTATAATCATGCAGCCTCTTTCAATCAAATAATTCCAGTCAACTTCCAAACATTTTAAAACTATTAATACCAATGTATACATATTTATTTCCTTTCCTAATTTCCTCGAAAAATATATCTGATTAGTCTCTTCAAAATATATTTTAAATGATCAATTCATAATCACAATTCATTTCCAATTATTCTTCGTACAAAACAACTTGCAAACTAAAATAATTTTCATGCTAATAATGACACTGGAAACTTTGCTATGTAGTTTAACCATATGTCCAAATATTGTTTTGGTTCATTATTGCTGTGAAGCTAAAATTAAAGTCTATTTATTTTCTCTGATATCCTTCCATTACTTTATTCCCTAATAACAATGCCCATGGTGTAATGGGTGACAAGCTTTAAATAAAATTGAATTTTCATTGCAAGAACTTGGACAAATAATCACATATTATTCAGTTAATTCATTGTCGTTGATTATCAGTTATTTCCACTGTATGATCACGTTAAATTCACTTAAATAATCACAGTAGAATTTTCACCTCTATATATGTAAAGTGAATGTCAAATTATTAATGTTTCAACTCAAACCAAATTCACATTTTGCTCTGTTTTATTCCAGGAATGACAGGATGGGTTACATTATTATGGGAAACAGGGACAAGTGAAGGTGGTGGCTTTCAGGCGTGAGGCCTTAAAGCCAAAGGGCCAGGTGGTAGTTACAGTGGGGGAGGTACCTTGTGCCCCGCTCTCCTCAGAAGGCAGTGAGGATGGTGACACTGACTGGAACAAGTTAGATGACAAAGCGCCCACGTATGGACAGAGGGATGGCAATGGATGGGATGACCCACCGCCCTGTAAGGCCCAGAAGGCCGTGTCTATGGCACCGCAGTGCATCAAAGCTCAACCTTGGACAGACAGGAGGGGGGCACGAAAGGGAA
>NW_025131421.1:0-1142 GCF_004010195.1 Chiloscyllium plagiosum
ACCCCATGCTAATTACCCAGAGAGTGCTGGGGCCCTGGTGGATATATTTAATACTTTGCTGGCAAAGGTAAGGATCAACTTGGTTTAGTCATCACGGATTTGGCAGAGGTTGATACTGTCTGAGGAATTCAGTTCAGTTTTTTTTGAAATGGTGCTTCAGTATATTGATGAGGGCTGTGCAAATGATGTGGTTTACATGGACTTGACTTAGTCCTTAAACAAGATCCAACATGGAAGGCTGGTCCAAAAGGACTGGGTTCCAAGGCAAGTTGGCAAATTGGATGCAAAATTGGTGGATAGCATACTTTCACCAGTGGATGTACCACAGGGATCTGTGCAGAAACCATTGCTGGGTATTCTGTCAAATAATAACTTTGAAGTGAGAGCAGACGGTATCAAGAGTAGGTTTGCAGATGACATGAAAGGTAAGGGTGTTGTTCACAGTGAGGAGGATGGTCTCCGTCTGCAGTCCGATGTCGATCGGATGATAATTTAAGCAGAGTTTAGTTCTGATTGAAGTGAGGTAATACTCTGTGGGAGGTACGAAAAGCGAAGAACAGACATAATGAACGGTAGGTACTTGCGGAGTACTGAGGAATTCAGGGACCTTGGTGGACAAGTCCATAGATCCCTGAAGGTGTCAGCACAGGGAGACAGGGTGGGAAGGGCATCTTAACTGGGAGCAGGAGAGGGACCCATATCCTGATGGAGTGAATTGATAGAGCTGCTTGAGAGGATATAACCTAGTCTGGCAGGGTGTTGGACCTTAAACAGTCGTCAGGTCAGAAAGAAGATTGAGGCTGGTACACAAGTTAAAGAGAGTGATTTCAAAAGACAAGGCAGGCAAGAACATAGCAGGAAATGGGGAAAAACTGGTTATTAAACTACATGTATTTCAATGCAAGGGACCTGACAGCTAAGGAAGATGAACTCAGGGCATGGACTGGAACATCAGACTAGGAGATTATAGTTATCACAGAAACACAGCTGAGGGAGGGGCAGGACTGGCAGCTCATTGTCAGGGATTGCAGGAAGCATCGAAGGGGAGGCAAGAGAGGATGTGTGGTGGTGGGTTTTGATTGCATGAATCATCACAGCAGTACTTGGAAAGGATATTCCTGTGGGATTGCCCAGTGAAGCTA
>NW_025131422.1:0-618 GCF_004010195.1 Chiloscyllium plagiosum
TTAAATTGAAATGTATTGAGCGAATCGCAAAACAGAAAGCGTTTAACACAGAACACAAACAAAACTGGCAAACCTCATGCATTTTCAGACACAGAGATGCATGAATGCTAAATGTGATACAGTCCGAGGGCATGAGTCATAAAGTAATCTCACAACTAACAACGGGGCATTTCCAAACGACTCTTTCAAACATACTGCAGCCTTAGCGCACCACCACCTTCCAGACAATGCTGAAAAGAGAGAAAGAAAGAACATAATTAGAATTAGCCGTAAAAAGTGAATTTCACCAATCACAGTCTCGATTAGATTACCTTTCCCTTCCGATGTTTCCAGGACGGAAATGAAGGAAATGGGAGAAATTCAATCAGGTATGACAACGATTTTCCCATTAGCTAGAAACCCAAATAACAACGAGTAGAGTCACCGTCGGACTTCGTTTCACAACAGCGATGAAATAACAGTCTCCATTCGTTTCCAGTGTGAGCTCAACTTGCCTGGGACGGCAGAACTGTTTGCGATTTTCCGCGCGGGAGGCGAACACGATCATGACAGTTAGAGACATTTTGGAATATTTGGCAGTATCCCACACCACAGTTAATTCCCTCGGAAGCAAACCCA
>NW_025131422.1:700-1142 GCF_004010195.1 Chiloscyllium plagiosum
TTGGAGTTGATCAGCAGAAATGGCAGTGGTGGGATTCGAAACAACGCCCCTTTCGAGACAGGAACCTTGATCCAGCGCCTTAGACCGCTCGGGCAAACTATCAGCCGGCCTCGCCGCCTCATTTTCTTTTATTTCCAATTGTGCTCCTGCATAACAACCGATGCAAAGTCACATGAAAACGGTTCCATGATTCCTCTCGGACTCGCACAGCTGCTGGGATGTGCCCGGCTACAATGTCAATTTCGCAGCAGATGTTGATAGTCCATCAATCCAGACAAAAATCAATGGTAAGCTCAGTCTATCTTCTCAGGCTCTTTTCAGCTACAAATTTATCTGTGAGTGCGTGAGAATATGGGTTCGCTTATGATTTGGTCAAATAACCATGAGCTGCTTGACATTGCTGGTATTTCCATTCTTGCTTTGCTAAATGATTTCACCCATT
>NW_025131423.1:0-1142 GCF_004010195.1 Chiloscyllium plagiosum
CCTGGACATGTGTATGTATGTGTGTGTGTGTGTCTGTCTGTGTCTGTGTGCATCTGTGTGCGTGTGCTTGTGTACGTTTGCGTGTGAAGTATGGCAAAAGAGTGAGAGCATGAGTTTGTGTGAAAGTGTATGTGTGTGTGCATGTGTGTTTGTGTTGGTGCACACATCCATGTGGGAGTGGAGTGTGTGTGAGTATGTAAGAGAGTGTGTTTCCGGGTGCTTGTGTGAGTGTGTATATTTGAAGGAGAATGTACAGTGCAGTGGGGTCACCTGTAGTGAGACATGAACACAAGGTCCCGATTGAAGCCGATCTCATGCCTACTGAACTTATCTATCAGCCTCTGCTTGGTGAATCTGCATTGTTGCCTGTCTCGAAGTCCGCCTTTGAGGATAATCACCCGAAGAACAGAGGCCGAATGTCCATAATTGTTGAAGTGTTCACCAACTGGGAGTGAACAGCTCTAGTTATTTGCAGCCTGCAACACATTATCCATGAGCATGAGCACCTCGTCAACACTTTTCTACGCCTTCACCCATCACCTTTAAACAACAGCTATACTTTCACCATACGATTGTCTGTAATTCCCCAAAATTTAAGACAAAAGTCGGACACACAACCCTGCCATAGCAGCCAATGAAAGACGTGCAGGAGTGTCGAGATGGATCCGAACATTATACGTGGGGCGCCACCCATCATGGATCCAGCAGATACTCATTTGACTCGGACAACGTTTGTCTATCCAGGATACTGAAGGCAAGGATGCTCTAAGTCAAGATCGAGGAGCCGCGATGGCAACGGAGAAAATGAGACATTCGCCAGGCAGGGGTATTCTCTGCCAATCGGAGAACACTTCAGCCCATTATTTGATTGGCGTGGTGTTGTTCAAGTGAGGAGGTGCAGAAATTGGAGCAGCTGAACTGGAGGGCATGTTGATTTGCACACATCTCTTCGACTGTGTGCATTGTGCTCAATGCGGTTTGCTGTACTTTAGGGAAACAGGAAACTACCTGGGAATGTCTGAGGGCGAATCTTTGAGACACACAGCAAACAATTACATTGCTGTACGGCCAGCCACTTCAATTCACCCTCTCACTTCAATAAGGGCATACAACATCTGGGCCTTCACCACGCTACGCATGGA
>NW_025131424.1:0-1142 GCF_004010195.1 Chiloscyllium plagiosum
CTAACCACTGTGCCACCGTGCTGCCCACCATTCACAATTGTTCACACTTCAAAAGGTAACCTCTTAATCTTCTCTGCTCCAAGGAGGATAAGCCCGATTTCTCTATTTTTCTCCTTGTATTTAAAAGTCCTCTTTCCTGATATAACTCTAGTGAATCAACTTATTTTTCCCTCCGAGGCTTTAACATTCTTCCTTCAATAAGGTGCCCACAACTAAACACAATACTCCAAATGTAGTCTGGGCGGCACGGTGGCACAGTGGTTAGCACTGCTGCCTCGCAGCGCCAGAGACCCGGGTTCAATTCCCGCCTCAGGCGACTGACTGTGTGGAGTTTGCACGTTGAATTGGCCATGCTAAATTGTCCGTAGTGTTAGGTAAGGGGTAAATGTAGGGGTAGGGGTAGGGGTGGGTTACGCTTCGGCGGGTCGGTGTGGACTTGTTGGGCCGAAGGGCCTGTTTCCACAATGTAAAGTAATCTAATCTAATCAATGATTTGTAGGTGCAGCATCGCCACCTTGTTTTTATAACATATGCCACTATTTATAATCTGAAGGATCCTATTAATCTTCTGAACAGGTGTATCACCTTGCCTGACCACCTTTACAGAATTAGTCACTTTAAGCCAGGGTCCTGTGCTCCAATTCTCCCTCAAAGTTGTACTTTTAACCTGCATTGTCTTTCCATGTTTCTTCTACCAAAATGCATTTTCTTACATTTCTCTGCACTGAAATTCACCTGGCAGGTATCTGCCCATTTCACAAACCCTGTCAATGTCCTTTTGAAGTTGCTCAGCATCAAACTTACAATTTACTATTCTCCCAAACTTAGTATCATTTGAAAATTTAGACATTTTGCCCTCTACAACAATCTCTAAATTGTTTTTATAAATCAGAAAAAACAAGGGTCTCAACACTGATCACTGGGGGCTACCACTTTCAACTCATTTCCAATCTGAGAAATGAGAATCTGATTTTCTGATGAAGGGCTTTTGCCCGAAACGTCGATTTTCCTGCTTCTCTGATGTTGCCTGATCTGCTGCGCTTTTCCGGCACCACACTCTCGACTCTAGTCTTCAGCATCTGCAGTACTCACTTTCTTTTTTTTTTCATCTTAAATAGATATTTTTATTAGAAATTTAACAT
>NW_025131425.1:0-1142 GCF_004010195.1 Chiloscyllium plagiosum
AGAAAACTGCATGTAAGAATCTGTATTTGAATTCATCTTTGTGCCAAGCAGTGTATCTATTGTTTGTGTAAGTGTTCCAACATATAAGCCATCCCGAAATGTTCTTTTCTTTGATTGTATTTTAACTAAAGCATTTGAATAGATTATACTTTGCTTAATGTGAGTGCTTTGACCAATGACAACATATCTGGAAAGCACACTTCACACCTATTTTAAAATAAGGAAAGGTTTGGGTCTAAGCGACCTTCTTAAAATATTTTGCAAGGATCTGGTCTGGTCCACAACAGTTATAGACGAGGGGTTTCTGTCTGACTCCTGTTATTGAAAATTTAGTGGAGGGGCTGGGGATGGTTTGCTGGAGCTTGTGCTGTGAGCTGCCTCAGACATTCAGGGAGCCTAAGGATTTGGTGACCCAACTTTGGATGGAGCCTCGGGACTGTAGTTACAACATCTGGGCCTGTAACATGAGCAACAAATGGAGCAGAGGTTACAGAGAGGGGAAGCTCTGAAACCACTCAGTGAGTGTGTGTGGGGACGGGGATCTGCGGTATCCACCCCGGGTTTTCCATGAACAGCTTCGCAAGCTACACGCAACCCAGGAGCAGAGTGTGAGGGAACCCTTACTGAACAAGGAGCTGGTAACAGAGCGGTGTCACCTCCTTCAACACGACCTGCAAATTCACACCAGGGGGAGGATGGTGCTGCCAGTGGCTGTTATGGTCACTGTTTCATTCAGCTTATATGTTCTGGAACTTTCCAAACAGGACTGGGTTACATATCCGTCATCTCCAAATATATTGCCATTAATGTAACCTTTCGGTGACGGAGGATATATATGGTGGATGAGGTAAATACATTGTTTCTCCCTCAGCAGGGAGCTGCCGGGTGTATCCAGTCGGATTCCCGATGGTGTACATGGCATTTGCAGGGTATCCATGTCAATGGGGAGAGGTAGAGGAACTGAAGGAGCTCTCTCTCTATTAATCTTGCAGCATGCCGATGCACAGTACATCATGTTGGTGAATACCTGACAGCAGCCACAGCCTCTTCATTCACAAGCAGGCAGACATTCCCATCGTGTTCGGGTCTCCATGTAGAAAGGAATGAATGTATCTTGGATAAAGACCATCCCCTTGATACAT
>NW_025131426.1:0-1142 GCF_004010195.1 Chiloscyllium plagiosum
AGATTACTCCCAGTGCCAAGTGCCAGTCAGGATTGAAATAGAAAGGTAGGCCGGATGGATGTGTGGCTGAGGAGCTGGTGTAGCGGGCAGGGTTTTCAGTTCTTGGGTCATTGGGATCTCTTCTGGGGTAGAGGGGACCTGTACAAAGGGGATGGTTTGCACTTGACGCAAAGAGGCACAAGTATCCCCGGGAAGAGATTTGCTAGTGTTACCCATGAGGACTAAGTTTGGCAGGGAGTTGAGACTCTGAGTGAGAGAGGGACCATCGAAAAGTCAGGGGAAATACATCAGCCATCAAGAGCAAGTTACCTATTCAGGATATCCAGGGGCAGAGTCGAGGGAGGGAAAGATATCTGGTTTAAAGGGCATTTATTTCATCACACGAGGCCTGACTGGGATATTATAGCCATAATAGAAACATGGCTACGAGAAGGGCAGGACTGGCAGCTCAGTGTTCCAGGATAAAGAAACTACAGGAGTGACAGAAGGACAAGTAAGTGAGGAGGGGGAGTTGTCCTTTTGAATAGGAAGGACACAACACCTGTGCATCGAGACAATTCTCTTAAGCAGTCATCAAATGGTGCGGTAAATTTAAAAGCTAGAAACAAAGAGGGGATGGTCAGTCTACTGGGATCGTATTCGAGACCCTCAAATAGCCAGCGGGTACGAGAGGAGCAAATGTATAGTGGGTTTGCAGGTACCTATGAAAATGATACAGTAGTATTGGATGGAGATTTTAACTTCCCCTGGATTGACTGGATCACCAAGAGTGTAAAAGGCCCGTACTTGATGGAATTTGTAAAATGTGTTAAAGAAAGTTTCCTCAATCAAGACGTAGATGGCTCTATGCTACTCAGGTGGGTGCAACACTGGACCTCTCCTCAGAAAACGAGGTCAGGCAAGTGACTGAAGTATCAGTCGGAGAGCACATTGCGTCCAGTCACCACAACTGTCTTTGTTTTAACATAGTTGTGGAAAAAGTTCAGACAGGTTGACAGATTTAGGTCTGAAACTGGAACTGAGCCAATATTGGGGCCATTCAGCAGGATCGAGCCGGGGTTGATTGGGTGAAGGTAAAACTCACACAACACCAGGCTATAGTCCAGATAGTTTACCGAGGAACCTCGATTATCTGAACGAGA
>NW_025131427.1:0-1142 GCF_004010195.1 Chiloscyllium plagiosum
CCGTTCCTCAGATGTTAGACCTACCATTCCAGGAATCATCCGTGTGAATCTCCGCTGGACATGCTCCAGTGCCAGTATGTCCTTCCTGAGGTATGGGGACCAAAGCTGGACGCAGTATTCCAAATGGGGCGTAACCAGAGCTTTATAAAGTCTCAGTAGCACAACGGTGCTTTTATATTCTAACCCTCTTGAGATAAATGACAACATTGCATTCGCTTTCTTAATCACGGACTCAACCTCGAGAATCCTCGACTAGCACTCCCAGATCCCTTTGTACTTTGGCTTTATGAATTTTCTCACCGTTTAGAAAGTAGTCCATGCTTGTATTCTTTTTTCCAAAGTGCAAGACCTCGCATTTGCTCACATTGAATTCCATCAGTTATTCCCTGGACCACTCCCCCAAACTGTCTAGGTCCTTCTGCAGCCTCCCCACTTCCTCAGTACTTCCTGCCTGTCCACCTAACTTCATATCATAGGCAAACTTCGCTCGAATGCCCCCAGTCCCTTCATCCAGATAATTAATATATAACGTGAACAGCTGCGGTCCCAACACTGAACCGTGTGGGACACCACTTGTCACCGGCTGCCATTCCGAAAAAGAATCTTTTATCCCAACTCTCTGCCTTCTGTCAGACAGCCAATCCTCAATCCATACCAGTAGCTCACCTCGAACACCATGGGCCCTCACCTTGCTCAGCAACCTCCTGTGTGGCACCTTATCAAAGGCCTTTTGGAAGTCTAGACAGACCACATCCACTGGGTTTCCCTGGTCTAACCTACTTGTCACCTCTTCAGAGAATTCCAACAGGTTTGTCAGGCACGAACTCCCCTTACTAAATCCATGTTGACTTGTTCTAATCCGACCCTACTCTTCCAAGAATTTAGAAACCTCATCTAGGAAATGTATTAAAGAAAAAGAGAGATCCTATAAAGTGGCCAAGAGCACTGGGAAATCAGAAGATTGGGAAAGCTACAAAAACAGAGGATAACAAGGAGAGAAATAAGGAAGGAGAGGATCAAATATGAAGATAGGCTAGCCAGTAATATTAGATGGATTCTAGAATTTTACCAACAACCGAGGTTAGGCTATTTGGCCTATAATTTTCCATTGATCCTTTCTTGAACAAGGGGGTTACAACAGC
>NW_025131428.1:0-1142 GCF_004010195.1 Chiloscyllium plagiosum
ACAATAGAATGGTTCTCACGTTGTCAACATTACCAGATTTATATTTAATAATTTTGGGCATCTCAGTGCCTGGTGCACTGCATCTATATGGAAAAGCCTTTTATCTTCATAAAAGAAAAACATCTGCTGCATGGCCTGCTAACTGCATGGCCTTTTGATACAAGTTATTCATTTCGGGCACTCTGTGATCCGGCAGACGTTCAAGCTGCAAGTCACAGACATCAATCTTAAGTGTACGATCACGGGGGAAAAAAAGCCCAGCTGATCCAGGGAGCAGATAATAAGTTTCTCCTTAGCATTTAACAATTTTACAAACACAAAATTCTAAATTTGTGCTTCCATATCTACAATTACTTTATCCAATTTGGCAAAACCTCCCCCTTTGAAAATAAAATGAACCATCATCATGAAAAGATGTTCATTTTTAAAATTCTAACTCTATTATATTACTGGATTCACAACTCATTAGAGTAAAATTATACAATTTATGACAATTCTGCTTATGTATATGATTTAACATTACCGTTTCTATCCTCTATAGACAAATTTTCTTTTAAACTTGCAAGAAAGCATCTATGATGATACTTCCGTGACCCAGAACATGTACAATCCATGAATTAAATGCTTGTAACATGACACTATAACAAAACACTCTTGTGTCCCTGTCTTTAAGTCTTTTCAGAAATGTTGAATGATTGTAATCAGCATTTTCAATAATCTCATGCATTGTTTGCAATGTAAAAATCAATATGTTGTGAGACCATTTGCAAACTCAGTAATTCCTTTCAAAAGGTTGTTATTGTTTTAAGTAACCGATTGGCCTTTCAATTCCACAATCATCCCCCTGTAACAATACCATTCCATCACCTACATCACATGAGTCAATGACGATTTTGAAGGGATTCAAATAATTTGGCGTGACTGAAACTGATGCGATAGTTAACACTGTTTTTTTATATTATCAAGTGCCACCTAGCATTGTGCTTTTCATCGAAATTTTTATTCTTTAACAAATCCGTCAACGGTGCCACTACAATACTAAATTTTGGTTAAAAATTCACCTGTATAATTCGCTCAGTCCTAAATAAAATAGCATTTCCTTGTCGAAGATTCTCATGGATATTTTTTGATGGCCTTCTATC
>NW_025131429.1:0-1142 GCF_004010195.1 Chiloscyllium plagiosum
CTTTGCAGAACACATCGCCCATTCCCTGACCAGAAATCACCCTTTCCCCTTCAGAGAATGCACCAACTCCTAACCGTGAGTTTAAAAGGGAAGGCGACAGAAGCTGTCGCATTTATTCTCAATGAAACCACTTATGCGTTTCATTTTGGATCGTTTTCGCTGCATATTAGTTTCACGTTGCCTTCGAGGTTTTTTTTAACACAATAGGAAAATACCATTCGGCCCATCGTGCAGTATGGCTCATCAGATAGGGGAAGGCGACAGAAGCTGTCGCATTTATTCTCAATGAAACCACTTATGCGTTTCATTTTGGATCGTTTTCGCTCCATATTAGTTTCACGTTGCCTTCGAGTTTTTTTTAACACAATAGGAAAATACCATTCGGCCCATCGTGCAGTATGGCTCATCAGATAGTCATCTGTTTTCGATCCAGTGTGCAGTTTTGGCAAGATACCTTGTGTGTTCTGATGTTTTCAATGCAAAATTCAGAAAAGATTATCCCTGTGATCTTAAACGAGACAACAATGGGAGTGAGTTAAACACCATCATACTGAAGTGAAGTCCCCTCGAGCAACCCATTAACCCATACAGTGAGTCACAGACACACATGCTCGGAGGTGGTGGCGGGCGGGTGGAGGGGCGGGGGAAGTGGTCAGACTTTTCTGAATTATACCAGCTCCTTTTGCTTCAGTTCCGCTCTCCACCTACTTAAGACCACCCCCACACCCACTACCCCCCCAGCCCACACACACACACACACACACGTTTCTCTGACAAAAGGCAGCTTTAGCTGCAAGTAAAGCCAGTTTTTCAGACAATGAGAGACGTTGCGATGAGCTGGAATTTAAAATGGACAATTGCCTCACATGCAACTTTCAAATTTGAAAACACACTGATTCAAAGTCTGCAATACTCCCAAATTCGAGACCCACTGATCCATTCCCTGCAGCACATTGCACACAAATCAGGAAGGATTCGAACCACCAAAGGTCAGAGGCATTATCCATTATGTCACTGGCCCAACAGCAGCCGGAGGAACGACAGGTAGTCGATATGAAATGGAAACATGGACATTGGGGGAAACAGTATTCACAAGGTGAACAATCAGTAAAATAATTACCGTCACTGCTTCACATCGGATG
>NW_025131430.1:0-1142 GCF_004010195.1 Chiloscyllium plagiosum
GGAGAGGATGTTCAGACGAGATATAGGAAGAACGTTTTCACTCTAAGTGTGTTGGAATTCACTGCTGGAACTTGTGGTAAAGCTATGAGTCATTACAATATTGCAGGATTATTTAGCCGAATACTTGAGAAGTTAGAGCACACATGGATAAAGACCAGGTACTGGAAAGTGGGGTGAAGATAAACAGATGCCTGATGAAAAATTCGAACACTGTACAGAAAATACAGAGCATGAAAACATGCGAGGGGTAAAGGCATGGAAACTACTGGTGGTCTGTTACAAAGGGTCTGCGGAATGCTACACTCGGAAAAAGGTTACTGGGGCAGGATTGGGCCGCTGTGCAGGATGGGATAAGAATAGTGGACTGCTCCGACACCAATTAGCAAAGTCAGAGTGTGCTAAAAGTTTACTATGGCAAGCTGAGATAATAACAATTAGTGAAGTCAGACTCGCCTGCTAAATATCATCATGGCAGGCTGGGACAAGTCGTGACAATAACTACGAAGGACATGACTTTAAATAATTAATTGATAGTAGAGTCAGCCTGCTTGAGAGGCTATGACATTATATGTCTAATCAGTGGTTAGTAGAGTCAGCTTGGGACAGGAAAACATTGTGATAGATGAGGTAGCTGAATATCTAATCATGACAGGTTAGTCTGGGATGGAAGATCATTGTAGCACAGGTGGCATTAGAATACCTAATAGTGACTGTAGAATAATATTAAGTAGAATAAGGAAAGAAAACTTAGTGACAGAAGTGGAACGACAATGGTAACTAACACCATTGGTTTATTGCATAGCTGGAGTGGTGTCATTCTGACTGACACAGTTGGGCATTCTGATAAGCTAACAAAACGTTCTGATAAGCTAACAAATCCTCGTCTCATTCACACGTACATTTTGTCTTGACTCATATTTTCTTCAGATAGTTTCTCTCTCACGTGAAGAAGTATATATGGAGAGAGAAGTGAAGGTGATGTCTTTCTCGATGGTCTTTCTCATACGGCTGAACCTGAACTGGGTAAAATTTCCGGAAATGCAGTATTGTTCGTTTTATTTTATTAATTTTGCTGCAACCTCACTCTGTTCATTGCAATGATCGGTAGAGAATTGGATTTATATTATTGGAACGTTTAGTGT
>NW_025131431.1:0-1142 GCF_004010195.1 Chiloscyllium plagiosum
GGGTGTTCAGTGTCCACTCTGTCAGGGTGATCACAGTGTCCACTCTGTTCGAGTGATCAGTGTCGACTCTGTCAGTGTTATCAGTGTCCACTCTGTGAGGGTGATCAAGTGTCCACTCTGTCAGAGTGTTCACAGTGTCCACTCTGTCAGGGTGATCAGTGTCCACTCTGTCAGAGAGAACAGTTTCCACTCTGTCAGAGTGATCAGTGTCCACACTGTCAGGGTGATCACAGTGTCCACTCTGTCAGAGTGATCAGTGTCAACTCGGTCAGTGTGATCACAGTCTCCACTCTGTCACAGTAATCAGTGCCCACTCTGTCAGGGTGATCATGGTGTCCACTCTGTCAGAGTGATCAATGACCACTCTGTCAGGGTGATCAGTGTCCACTCTCTCAGAGTGATCCGTGATCACTCTGTCAGGATAATCAGTGTCCACTCTGTCAGGGTAATCAGTGTCCATTCTGTCAGAGTGATCACTGTGTCCACTCTGTCAGGGTGATCAGTGTCCACTCTGTCAGAGTGTTCACACGGTCCACTCTGTCTGCGTGGTCAATGTCCACTCTGTCAGGGTGATCACAGTGTCTACTCTGTCAGAATGATCAGTGTCCACTCTGTTAGGATGAATACAGTGTCCACTCTGTCAGGGTGATCAGTACCACTCTGTCAGGTTTATCACAGTGTCGACTCTGTCAGAGTGATCACAGTGTCCACTCTGTCAGAGTGATCACAGTGTCCACTCTGTCAGAGTTATCACAGTGTCCACTCTGCCTGCGTGGTCAGTGACCACTCTGTCAGAGTGATCACAGTGTCTACTCAGTCAGAATGATCATGGCCACTCTGTCAGGATGAATACAGTGTCCACTCTGTCAGGGTGATCAGAGTGTCCACTCTGTCAGGGTGATCAGTGTCCACTCTCTCAGGGTGATCACAGTGTCCACTCTTTCAGGATGATCAGTGTCCACTCTGTCAGAATGATCAGTGTCCCCTCTGTCAGAGTGATCAGTGTTCACTCTGTCAGTGTTATCACAGTGTCCACTCTGCCTGCCTGGTCAGTGTCCACTCTGTCAGAGTGATCACAGTGTCTACTCTGTCAGAATGATCAGTGTCCACTCTGTCAGGATGAATAGAGTGTCCACTCTGTC
>NW_025131432.1:0-1142 GCF_004010195.1 Chiloscyllium plagiosum
GTAACATGTATACCATATTTGTTTTTTTTTGGGGGGATGGGATGACTTCCGAGGGGAAAGCCATTGGGTATAGGTCTTTGGCACAGAGTTTGCCCCTTTTTCTCAGAAGGGTGGGGGAGACAGGAGGAGAGCATTTGTTATTGGGGACTCCATATCGATGGGAAGAGATTGAGATTCTGTGGATATAGGGCAGAGTCATGATTTGAGTGTTGTCTCCCAGCTACCAGGGTTTGTGATATCTCCCATCGTGTTTTCAGGATCCTTAAGGGAGAGGGTGGGCAACCCCAAGTCATTGTCCACATATGCACCAACATCGGTAAAAAAAAGTGATGTGGATGTATGGCAGAATGTCAGGGATCGAGGGTGATATCTTAAATCTAGTACAAACAGAGTTGTTCTCTCTGATTTGTTGCCCATTCTACGTCGTAGTGAGGTGAAGTGTAGGGAGAGAGCATTTGAAAATGTTGTTGCAAGGATAGTGCAGGAGGGAGAAATTCCGATGCCTGGATAGTTGGGACTCATACTGGAATCGATTAACCTTTACAAACAGGATCGTCTTCACCCGAACTAGAAGTGTACCAATACCCTGAGGGGATAATTTGCCAAAGCTCTTCATGAGGGTTTGAATGAATTCAGCCGCGGAGTGGGAAGCTGAATTGTAGCTCCAGTTTGCACGTCGTTGTGAGTGGTTTTGTCATAAATAAATAGCGTTTCAGTTTTACAAGAGTGTACTGGCAAGGATGAAGGTGGCTTGAACTGTGTTTGCTTCAACGCCAGAAGCATCTGGGATACGATAGGCGCCATGGGTTGTTACCTGGGACTCCGATGTTGTGGCCATTTCAGAGACATGAACGGAGGACTGAAGAGAATGGTTGTTCCTGGTACCTCAGTTTCGATTTTTCAGTCAGAACAAGAGGGTCGTTTCAGAGGGGGAGATGTGGCATTATTTGTCAAGGACACTATTATGGTAGCAAAAAGGATGTTGGTGAGGACGCGACTGAATCTGCTGAGGGAGAATGGTCTGAGATTAGAATCAGGAATGGAGAGATCACCACAAAAATGTTCTAGATTTATGGAGGAAAAGATTGCAAAGATGATTCTGGACAGGGAAGTGACAGGGTAGTTTTTATGGGGAGCTTTAA
>NW_025131433.1:0-1142 GCF_004010195.1 Chiloscyllium plagiosum
TTGAATCACACAATCATGTTATCTGGCCCCAAATTAGACCACGTGAGGTCTCCTTTATCATTGTCCGAATTGTATTCTATCACATTCCTTGCTCCATGTAGGTATATTGCTGTTGCTGTCATGCACAGACTCGTTTGCTTCGCAACAAATGGCCCTATTGGATTGAACATATGTTTATATGTGCACGTATAATTTAAAAATAACATGTTTATCATCCTCAGAATATCTATATTTCAATGAATGCACCTTATTCTTAAATTATTCCCCCTGTTTTGTTCTCCAATACAAGAGAAAGCATCTATCAGCTATCACTAGCGATACTGTCATAAAGATATTATATAATTAATAACAACATCTCTCATTCGCATGCCCAACCTGTTCATCATCCATAATTCCTTCATCCTAAAACGAATAAAGAGAAACGAATTTGAAAAGATTCGAAGTCAGATATGTTTTATTTTCATTTCAGGGAATTGGAACTACATAAATTGTGTCAGATGTCATCGCAGCAATACCCTGTAGAGGTAGAATAAAATCCCTACCACAATACCAGTTTCCTTTGCAATAAGCAGCATCATTCTCTTTGCTTTCCAAATCAACCGCTACATCTTTAGAGGAAATTAATGTGATTCATGTAACAGGACACACAAATCCTTCTGTGCCACTGATATCTGTGTTCTCTCTCCAGCTTTACAATTTACTGTTGTTTTATCATTTCCCTAAAGCACAAACCTCCCATCACCCAGTTTGTACTTTTTTTTTTGCTAACGGTTTGGTCACTAACCTTTGGTATCTGTATTCCATTGCTGATGCTCTGCCTCAACTTGACCTCTTATTGGATGACTATTCTGATGTATTAGCAAATTGAAAACGAATCTATTCAGCCCATTTATCAAAATCATTATTCTAGCTAGTAAATCGTTCATGACCTCACACTGATACGTGAGAAATTCGACTAGTTCCAGCTTTCCAACCTGAAATCAGTAATTTTCCCTATTTCGTATTTTCTGCTTGCTAAGCAGGACTTCCCTGATCCTGTGTTAAAGCTGAGAAATGTTGCTAAGTGTGCTATGTGTTGGTTGTCAAGATGTATCTGAGCATAGAAACATTCCATTATGCCATTTGCTACCCGATCATTAGAT
>NW_025131434.1:0-1142 GCF_004010195.1 Chiloscyllium plagiosum
AGTAATCTAATCTATACTGAAAATTGCGTAATTGTTCTACAGCATCGGAAGGGTCACATTTACAAATGCTATTACAAAGATCAGATTTGCAAGTGCGATTGAAGCAACATAAATCATTTCTAAGCAGACAGGAGCATATTTGACAAACAGACTGGTACCTACATGTTATTGTTAGGATATGGGGAACAGTTTGCGAGTAAATATTCAAATAAAGGTCCAACAAGCACGACGAAATCCCAATGTGAAGCTACGTAGTCTATGTTGAAGGTGAAATACTGCCACATATTGGAAAACATCACTCACTCATTCCTCATTTCTGACCAAGCCACAACACATCTTCAAGATGAAGTAGCCTTTCTCTTTTACTATTTCAACCCAGTCTCCTGTCTTTGCTGCTCACAATGCAGTGTCCTTCACATCATCGAAAACAAACAGAGGCTGTTTTGCGGAACACTTCCACTTCGTCTTTTGGAATAATCCTGACCTTCTCACTGCTTCCCATTTCAATAAACGACATTCCTCTCTTGCTAACATTTCGGCCCTGGGTTCTTGCAATGTTCCAATGAAGCACAATCCAAGCTCGAGTAACACCTCATTTTGCACTTTGGTACGTTGCAGCCTGCAGAAGTTAATATTTAATTGCATAAATTTATGGCATGACGCCATGAGGGCTGTTGTCCATTTCAATACGTTCTCCTTCCCGGTCTCCCTTTAACTTTGTTTCTTTTTTCGAGATTGCTCTAAACCGAAAGAATCCTTGCCGTCATTCACACCAAAAATTATACCTATTTTGCATCTGTTTGTCTTTCACCACAATTAGAAGCCTGTTTGTCTTTTATACTGCACCTCCACACCCTCTTTTCTTAAAGAATCCTTGCCGTCATTCACACCAAAAATTATACCTATTTTGCATCTATTTGTCTTTCACCACAATTAGAAGCCCTGTTTGTCTTTTATACTGCACCTCCACACCCACTTTTCTTTAGATTGCCCTCAATTGAGAGAATCCATTGCCCCCATTCACACCTTAAACACATCTGTTTTACATTTGTTTGTTTTTCACCACAATTAAAAGTCCGTTTGCCTTTTGTACTGCACCTCCACAACCGCTGCCTCCAATGCTGTGAACAGATTATAAAGCA
>NW_025131435.1:0-1142 GCF_004010195.1 Chiloscyllium plagiosum
CCAAGCGGCCTAATCCGCGGGATTCAGTTTCCTATTCGGCAGGCGGGCGTAGGTTCAAATCCCACCGCTGAAGTGTGTTAATGTGCTCTGGTCAAAGCCAAGCTAAAAGCAGCGGTATTGGAGAGTTGAATGCCGTGTTGGCGTGTACGAACACCCTCAAAGATGTCACAGTCTATGCGGTGTTCGCCTCCCACACCGAAAATCGCAGGCTCCACACAGGTGAGCTGCACTTTTTATGGCCTATTCTTGTTGTGTTGTTTCTTCCTCTCTTTTAAGCACTTTCTGGGAAGTGGTGGTGCACAAAGGCTCCAATTTGTTTGAAAGAGTAGTTTGGAAATGCCCTGCTGTTAGTTGTGAGATTAGTTTATGGCTCATGCCCACGGTCTGTATCATATTCAGCGATTCATGCTTCGCTGTGTCTGAAAAATGCATTTGCTTTGTCAGTTTTGTTTCTGTTCCGTGTTTAATGCTGACTGTTTTGCCATGCGCTCAATACATTACAAGATAACACGGTTTGTGAGGTAACTTCCAGCAGCAAACATCCTCAACTGAAGATCCGGGAATATTTCACGGAGTATGGCCAGTCGGGGCAAAAGTAGGAAAGTCTTTCGGTTCTGCAGTGTTTCACAATACTACCTTTCCAGTGAACAGCCGCAAGCCCCGCTAAAAGTAATCATTTCAAGCCGGTGTAAGTAACACAACGTTATTGGGGCACACAGCATGGAAACAGTGTCTTTGTGTATCTCGTCCATGCTGACCACATCGCCAAAATTAAACAAGTCCCACTTCCCAGCACTTGGCCGCTATCCCTCTGAACCCTTCCGATCCAGAAACTCCTCTAGTTGCCTTTTAAACCTTCTGAGTGTACAAGCCTCCTCCGCTTCCTCTGGTAGCCAATTCAATACACGCACACCTGTCTGTGTGGGAAATGTGCCTCAGGTCCCGTTTAACTTTTAGCCCTCCAACCTGAAACCTACGCTCTCCAGTTTTCAACTCACCCCACCTTGGGTAAAATACTTAAATACTCACTTTACAAACTTTCCATAAGATCATGCCCTAGCCGCTACGCCGCAGAGCAAATTGACCCAGCTTATTTAGCCTCACCTGGCAGTCGATACATTGACAACATTGTTGCAATTTTG
>NW_025131436.1:0-1142 GCF_004010195.1 Chiloscyllium plagiosum
TGGCCGTATTAAATTACCCACAGTGTTTGGGGATGTGCAGGCGAGGTGTATTGGCCATGTTAAATTACACACGGCCATTTTAAATTGCCCTCACTGTTCAGGGATGTGCAGGTCAGGTTCGATTGGCCATGTTAAATTACCGACAGTGTTCAGGGATGTGCAGGTTAGGGTGGATTGGCCATGTTAAATTACCGACAGTGTTCAGGATGTGCAGGTTAGGGTGGATTGGCCATGTCAAATTACCCTCAGTGTTCAGGGATGTGCAGGCGAAGTGGTTTGGCCATGTTAAATTATCCACAGTGTTCAGGGCTGTGCAGGTTAGGGTGGATTGGCCATGTCAAATTACCTATAGTGTTCAGGGATGTGTAGTTTAGGGTGCATTGGCCATGTTAAATTACCCACAGTGTACAGGGATGTGCAGGTTAGGTGTTTTGGCCATGTTAAATTACCGACAGTGTTCAGGTTTGTGCAGGTCAGGGTGGAATGGCCATGTTAAATTATCCACTGTGTCCCAGGGATATGCTGGTTAGGGTGGATTGGCCATGTTAAATTCCCTACAGTGTTCAGGGATGTGCAGGTTAGAGTGGATTGTCCATGTTAAATTCCACACAGTGGTACTGGATGTGCTTTTTAGGTGGATGGGCCATGTTAAATTACCCAAAAAGTTCAGGGATGTGCAGGTCAGGGTGTATTGGCCATGTTAAATTACCCACAGTGGTACTGGATGTGCTTTTTAGGTGGATGGGCCATGTTAAATTACCCAAAAAGTTCAGGGATGTGTACGTCAGCATGGATTGGCCATGTTAAATTAAGGACAGTGTTCAGGGATGTGAAGGTTAGGGTGGATTGGCCATATTAAAATACCGACAGTGTTCAGGGATGTGTACGTTAGTGTGGATTGGCTATGTTAAATTACAGACAGTGTTCAGGGATGTGCCGGCGAGGTGGATTGGCCATGTTAAATTACCGACTCTGTTCAGGGATGAGCAGGTCAGTGTGGATTGGCCATGTTAAATTACTAACAGTGTTCAGGGATGTGCAGGTCAGGGTGGATTGGCGTGTTAAATTACCCACAGTGTTCAGGAATGTGCAGGTCAGGCAGGATTGGCCATGTTAAATTACCTACACGGTTCTGGGATGTG
>NW_025131437.1:0-1142 GCF_004010195.1 Chiloscyllium plagiosum
AGAGGAGACCATTCACACCTGATGTACGGGAACTAGAGTCAGAAAAGAAACAATTTGACACTTTTATGGGAAAGAAGCAGGTCATTCATCAACGTGTCTCTTGCATGCAAACTGAAGAGGACTAATCTCTCCCTCAATCCCATTTCAGGGACGCAGGAGGATACGGTTCAGCATTTCAAGGTTGTTTTCGAGGAATTATAAAGAGGCCGTTCAGCCACTCAAACTGTTCAACAACAAAAGAAGGAGGACAAGCAGATCTTGAGCCTCTTATTCAAGAGCAGGAGCAAGAAATTCAGACCATCTAGATCCCAATCTGAGAGCATCAGGACGACATTCAGCCCATCGAGTTTCTAAACCAGGAACAGGATGAGTTTACTCAGTCACTAATGCGATTTACACAGCAATTGGAGCAGGTCTTTTTAATGTTTTATGTGCACTATACAGGAATTGAAAGGAGACGTAGATGTCATAGAAAGGGGAGAACTTAGATTAAACCTCTTTACGAGGGGATAAAACTTTCTGAGCAAACTATTGTGATTGAAGACAAATTGTTGGAATCTCTTGTCAATGAATTAATAGCAGGAGATTTGCAAAGTTAAACCACAATCCAACAGCGTTGAGCAAGGTTTTATGAAGGATAAATCGTGTTTGAATTATTTACTGAAGTTATTTAACTTGACAAGGTGAATCAAGTTTTGCGTGAAAGTTTGGAGCTCGGGTGCCAATTGTCATAGTTGTGGGCATTATTATGAAGTTTAAGAGAGTTGAATGACTTCGCAAGCACACAGAGTGCTGGAGAATTTACAATGTAGCATTTCATCCAGCAGCAAGTGGTACCTGGGTTGCTATGAGATATAAAAAAAATTCAAGTTTGGCCAATCAGTTTAAAACATGCCCCAAGATACTGAACTGCAATTAAGATTGCATTTGTTTTTTGACAGTATTAAGACCAATGAAACTATCTGATGCTTTGGGGTATAAACATGAAACAAATTGAACAGTTGGGGAAGATCTGCCAAGCCACCAACATATGCAGACTACCCTGAGAATACCTCTCTTCAAGATACTTTTAGCTCTCAATGACCTGGGAAACAGAAATCTCTAAGAAAAAGAAAGGACAGAGGAAAATACAAAGAAAAGAT
>NW_025131438.1:0-1142 GCF_004010195.1 Chiloscyllium plagiosum
CGCCCATGCAAGCCTCTGGGCCCAGTTTCCCGATCACGCTGGGCCTAGTTTCCAGACCACACTGGGCTCACTTTCCAGACTACACTGCGCCCATTCTCCAGACCGCACCAGCCCAGTTTCCAGTCTGCAGAGGGCCAGTCTCCAGACCGCAGCGTGCCTAAAATCCGGAAAGGACTATGCTGAGTCCCCATAATACACTGGACTGTGTTTCCAGACTGCACAAGGCCCAGGCACCAGAATGCAATGGGCCCAACCTCCAGCCTGCACTAAGCCCAGTCTCCAGTTTGCTCCAGGCCCATTCCCCAGACTGCACTGGGCCCAAATCACCAGACCACACTAGGCCCTGTCTCCAGATCACACGAGGCCCAGTCACTAAACTGCAACGGTCCCAGTCTCCAGACCACATCAGGCCCACTCTTCAGACCTCACCAAGCCCAGTCGACAACAGCACCAGACTTCGATCTGGGACTCTCCCATCTAAGTAACTTTAAATATGTAAAACTTTGGGAAAAAAAAGTGAAATAAAAGAAAAACAGAAGGCGAGCAGGTGGAGCTGAGTTGTTCTAGCTGGAACACTCCGATTCTGTCGCCATCTTTAAGACATTTCATTGTTAATCCCTGCTTCAAAGGATGATTTTGGAGACGCAGAGCAGATTTGTCCTATTCCTTCCAATGCTGTCCCTGAGCTATTCCTGAAGAAGGGCTTATGCCCGAAACGTCGATTCTCCTTCTCCTTTGATGCTGCCTGACCTGCTGCGCTTTTCCAGCAACACATTTTTAAGCCGTGAGCTATTAACAGAAGAAGATGAAAATACCCATTGCACCCTTATATAGCTCCTTGATTTCTTCCGGTCTTTACAATCCATTCTCCCTATAATTGGAAGACTGCATCAAAAACGTTACAAGTTACAGAAAGTGGAATAAATTTCATGTTAACCTCTTCCAAAGTACTTCACTCAGAGTGGCCTGGATACAATTATACTGCTGTGGTCTTCATAGCTCCCAATTCTGGACAGATGTCTAGTCTAAATCTTTAGATCAATGGACTGCGTTGATCTGCATAGCTCAACCATGCTTGACAGATATCTAGTCCGGGTGTATACACCAAGGCACTGCTGTGGTCTTCATAACTCCCCATGCTT
>NW_025131439.1:0-1142 GCF_004010195.1 Chiloscyllium plagiosum
GTATATCCTGCTCTGTCTCCAGTAGTGTTTTTTTTTGTGAATATACCTAAAATGTTTCTGACCATGCTTGAACCACCATGGGTTTGCTCATCCTCACACTGTTCCTCACTAAGCTTACCATCAGCCTTCATCTCCATCCTTTTGAGCTGACTTTCCATTCTAAGTGTCCATCTCTGAAGCACAAATGCTACCGCTATGTCTTTCTTTCCTGCTGAAGCTATTTGTTATTTTTTTCTCTTTCCTCTGCAAAACCTATTCATTCTCTTTCTTTCTCTTCCGATTTTAATCATTTCGCAAACTGATTTTTTTCGATTGAAGTTTAGTCATCTTTATGGATCCTGTTGGAGTTTCCAGCAAATTGGAATGATGAGCTATTGCTGCAATCATCTCATCTTTCCGCACATTAGGAGTTAGCTTCAACTCCAGCTCGTCCACTAATTCCCAATGCTTGGACTTCATGTGCATTTTGTAAAAACCCCAAAGTTAATTCTTCCACCTCCAAAACATACTTGCTGACTTCAAGAGTCATTGCTATTCCAAGTTCTGTTTACTCGACCAAATCAACACCCGAAGTAAGAGACACTAACACCTGCCACTCGCCGATTAAATCCCACAAACAGCTCCCAATCTGTTATGGACCAGGCCCGCCCCCCTCCCCTAAAACATTTTTAAGCAGGTAGCCCAGTCAGTAACTTTGCTATTTGTTGAAGGTTACTTTATCATGGATATTCCCGGAGTGAATTAACTGGTCAGAATGCTGAGTTTTAAACAAACAGAATTTATTTACCAAATTACTTAATGAAACACAAGGAACCAAAAATAGAATACCTGAATTACTTATCCTATCCAAACTCGACAGGGTATCCCGACTTAAGGATGCTGTTTCAAATTCTTACAAAATCCCAATAAACAACGCCCTTAGCACAAGGAGTAAATCTTACCGGTTATGAGGTCAGAAGAGCAGAAAAAGGGGTAGAGTGTCCAGCTTCAACAGTGACCTTGACTCAACTAACCCCCAAACTGAACCAACCTTCCCAGCTAAAGAACTGACCTCATCCTATTGATTATAGAATTCTTTTTTTAAGGCTTGAAAGCCTACTGCCTGAGGTCTTACCTGCTAGGGATAAATTAAAGGGACCAAA
>NW_025131440.1:0-1142 GCF_004010195.1 Chiloscyllium plagiosum
AAGTGAACTGATGAACTCGAAGATCATAAAGACCGCAGGTTTCTCGAAGCAGCAGAAACTATCAGAAATAGAGCAGATTATGATTTTGGAAAATGTGTAAGTGCGTGGGACGACGTCACACAGGCACAGTCAAGATTAGAGGCAGAGAAAATGATGAGAAGAATACACAAAGGTAAGACGCTGTATGATATCATATTACTGATTGCAGGATGTTACAGACATCAGGAAATCTCTTCAGTCCGGTCAAGGTTAATGAGATATGGAGATGTATTCAGCCTGAATATGGTCACAGAGAATTGCAGAGTCGGAGAGTCTCGAAGAGCTGATAAAAAATATTCAGGTGTGTCGGGTTTTGCGTAGGTTACTGTGACAAGAAGAATTGTCAGACTGATGTTCATGATAGAAATACATATTGTGGTCCTCTCTAGAAGAGGTGATCTAAATCGTTTTCTAATGACTCAAGGAAATTACACGCATAGGGAATGAAGTAGCAACATGAGTACTTAACAGAGCACTTTTGTACAATTTAAGACGTAGAAATGAAATGACCTGACATGGCGGGCAAGAGGGATTCGATGGTGCACAGATACAGGGAAGAGCTGTATGAGGCTACTGAAATTGTTAGTCTTTTGTGGCAGGGATGATTACATCAATAGACAGGGCTTTGGAACGTGAAAAATGTTAAAAAGATAAGGAAGCTTCCCAGGTCTGGAAGAGATTGGACAGATAAGGATGGCTCAAAGGGCCTGTAGGTGTTTGGACAGATAAGAATGCCTGTATTGGCTGAGAATGAATACATTGATTGGGAAGGATTTCGGTATTAAAGATTAATAGACAGGCATGAACGGTTAAATTCGTCGGACGAGCTAAAGTGATAAGGACTGTTGCAGCTGTTCTCATAGAAAGGGAATGTTCTATAACCTGGAAGTTACATTGACATAGATGTTAATAGGAATTCAATAAACCGACAGACGCAGCGATAATTCGATAGATTAGAGGAAGCAACAAACAGAGGGAGGAGTATAGGGAGTTGAGGCGGTTATAGATTTGCGAGGTCTGTAGGTTTGGGAATGGGTGACAGAGATAGTCAGCGTTGTATGTATGGCGGTGGGGATGTTTTCTATAGGCCTCCGAAAATTGCT
>NW_025131441.1:0-1142 GCF_004010195.1 Chiloscyllium plagiosum
TTTCTGAAGTGATTCATTTTGGAAGATCGAATTTAAATGCAGATTACAGGGTCAAAGGTAGCATTCTTGGCCGTGTGGAGGAACAGACGGATCTTAGGGTCCACGTCCTTAGGTACCTCCAAGTTGCCATTCAAGTTAATAGAGGTGTTAAGAAGAATATGGTGAGTTGGTTTTCATTAACAGGGAGATTGAGTTTAAGTGCTGCGAGATTATGCTGTAGCTCTGTGAAGCTCTGGTTAGACCACACATGAAGTACTATGTTGTGTTCTGGTCACCCCATTATGGGAAGAAATTGGAAGCTTTCCAGAGGGTGCAGACAGGATTTACCAGGATGTTGCCTGTGCAGGAGGGCATGTCTTATGGAGAATTTCTAAGGGAGCTAGGCCTTTCTCATTGGAATGAAGAAGGATAAGGGATACATAACATAAGTGCAAGATGATGAGGCATAGATAGAGTAGACAACTGGAGACTTTTTACCGGTGTGGAAATGGCTATCACTCAGGGAGCATAATTTCAAAGTGATTGGAGGAAGGCTGAGGGGAGATGTCAGAGACAGTATTTTTTTCTACAGATAGTGGTAGGTGCATGGCATGCACAGCCAGCGGTAGTAGTAGAATCAGATACATTCGGAACATTCAAGCATCTCTTGGATAGACACATGGATGATAATAAAATGAAGGGTATGAAGTTTAGTTTAGTCTGAGACGAGGATAAAAGGTTGGCACAACATCGAAGGCTGAAGGGTTGTGCTGTGCTGCACTGTTCTATGTTCCAATTTCCTATACTCTTGTGAGCTTATGGTATCTGGAGTTCATCTAACCTCAGTTGAGGCTAAATTTGGTAAGTATTTGATTGTCGGTTGTTAAAGGAAATGTGGATAGGTTTGAGTTTTGAATGGCCTATATCTGTTTCTAATTGATGTGTCCCTTTGTCAAAAGAATGGTGATTGGCTTGAGGGGAACACATTTTAAGAATAAGGGCATTCCCATTTCTGACTGAGACAGGGATGTTCCTTTCTCTTTAGTGTTGTGTGATCTGTAGTGTTCCCACACCCAAGCAGCAATGAAGACTGGGTTACTAAAAAACATTCAAAATTGAGTTCCATAGAGCAATGATGAACAAAAGAACCCATGTCTATTGGT
>NW_025131442.1:0-1143 GCF_004010195.1 Chiloscyllium plagiosum
CTGGAATCAGTTGAAGAATGCTATTATTACCTCCATGCTATTATTACCTCCTACAAAGAAACAATTGAGTTCAGGACGAAAAAAAAACATCAGGATTGGTTTGATGGTAACGACAAACTACTCCAATAACTTATCGCCGAAAAGGCAAAAGTTTTCATCACATTACAAAATGTCCAAGGATCAGCTACCAAAAGGAAACGCTATCAGGAATAGTAAGGCAGCAGTTCAGAACAGCACACGAAACCCGAAAAACCAATCGTGGAGAAAGAAAGCTCAGGAAATCCAACAACTAGTAGACGCCAAAGACACTCGAGGCTTCTTGAACGCATTTAAAGTTATTTTTGACCCATCCACTCATAGTCAAGCCCCTCTCAAAAGCAAGGTTGGTTTAACTGTCCTGAAGAGCAATGTTAGCATCAATTTTAGGTGAAGGCAGCACTTTGAAGAGCTACTAAATGAAACCATTCCAATTGACATGATAGTGATCAATAACCTTCCAAAACAGCCCGTTGACGACGTCCTAAGCAAAATACCAACACCTGAAGTAATCAAGGAAGCCATCAAAACCTTGAAAAACAGCATGCCGCTGGATTCAATGGAATACCAGCTGGGGGCTACAAAATTGAAGCTATGCTGCTTCACTGCCGACTGCATCAACTTCCCCTCAAGATCTGGCTAAATGAAAACGTACCAGCAGACTTTAGAGACTCAGCAATCATTAACATCTGCAAAACGAAGGGGGATGGATCTGAATGTGGAAACTATCGTATGATTTCGCTGTTAGCAACAGCAGCAAAGATCTTCATTTGCATCATGACCAATCGGCTCAAGCTTTTAGCCAAGAGGATCACTCCAGAGAATCAAACTGGTTTTAGATCATGACGTGGAGCAATCGACATCACCTTCCCTATGGGACAACAACAAGAAAAATGTCGTGAACAACTTCAACCTTTGTCGATGGCATTCATCAACCTCACCAAAGTCACTGACTCGCTATCAAGGGATATGCGATGTCCGAAAACCTATGGATGCACTGAAATATACATCCGAATCCTGAGACTCCTCCAAATGGCATGCTCACCACAATTATGGTCAGCAACAGGAGCTGTTAGCCTTTTCAAGGCAGATCAGGAGTAACGCAAG
>NW_025131443.1:0-1143 GCF_004010195.1 Chiloscyllium plagiosum
GACGGAGCACTTTCTGAGATATTGAGGGAGCACTTTCTGAGGTATTGAGGGAGCACATTCTGAGGTAATGAGGGAGCACATTCTGAGGTACTGTGGGAGCACTTTCTGAGGTTTTGACGGTGCACTTTCTGAGGTACTGAGGGATCAATTGCTGTGGTATTGAGGGAGCACTTTCGGTGGTACTGAGGGAGCACTTTCTGAGGTACTGAGGGAGCACTTTCTGAGATATTGATGTTGCACTTTCTGAGGTACTGAGGGAGCAATTTCTGAGGTATTGAGGGAGCACCTTCTGAGCTACTGAGGGAGCATTTTCTGAGGTATTGACGAAGCACTTTCTGAGCTACAGAGTGAACACTTTCTGAGGTATTGAGGGAGCACTCTCTGAGGTACTGAGGGATCACTTTCTGAGTTGTTGAGGGAGCACTTTCTGCGGTACTGTGTGAGCATTTTCTGAAGTACTGAGGGAGCATTTTCTGAGATATTGAGGGAGCACTTTCTGAGGTACAGATGGAGCAATTTCTGAGGCATTGAGGGAACACGTTCTGAGGTATTGAGGGGGTACATTCTCAGGCATTGAGGGAGCACTTTCTGTGGTAGTGAGGGAGCACTTTCTGAGCTATTGAGGGAGAACGTTCTGAGGTATTGTGGAAGCACTTTCTAAGGTATTCAGGGAGCATTTTCTGAGATACTCAAGAAGCACTTCCTGAGATATTGATGGAGCACTTTCTGTGGTATTGAGGGAGGACTTTCTGAGGTACTGAGGGAACACTTTCTGATGTAATAAGGAAGCACTTTCTGTGGTACCCCGGGAGCACCTTCTGAAGAATTGAGGGTGTTGTTTCTGAGGTATTGATGGAGCACATTCTGTGCTATTGAGAGAGCACTTTCTGAGGTACTGAGGGAGCACTTTCTGAGGTATTCAGGGAGCAATTTCTGAGGTATTGAGGGAACACTTTCTGAGATGTTCAGGGAGCAATTTCTGAGGTACTGAGGGAGCACTTTCTGAGATATTGAGGAAGCATTTTCTGATGTATTGAGGGAGCACTTACTGAGGTACTGAGGGAGCATTTTCTGAGGGATTTTGCGAGCTCTTTCTGAGGTATTGTTGTCGCACCTTCTGAGATATTGCGGTAGCACTATATG
>NW_025131444.1:0-1143 GCF_004010195.1 Chiloscyllium plagiosum
GGAATGCTGGATCCAACCAACTGCAACGCTGGATCCAATCAACAGGAACGCTGGGCCCAATTATCAGGAACGCTGGACCCAATCAACAGGATCAATGGGCCCAACCAACACGAACACTGGGCCCAACAGGAACGCTGGGATCATTCAACAGGAACACTGGGCCTAACTAACAGGAATGCAGGAACCAATCAACACGAACGCTGGATCCAATCATCAGTAATGGTGGACCCAATCAACAGGAACGCTGGGCCCAATCAACAGGAGCACTGGGCCTAACTAACAGGAATGCTGGGCTTAACAACCAGGAACGCTGGGCCCAATCAACAGCAACACTGGACCCAATCAAAAGGAACGCTTGACCCAACCAACAGCAATGCTGGGCCCAATCAACAGGAACACTGGACCCAATCAGCAGGATCGCTGAGCCCAATCAACAGGAACGCTAGACCCAATCAACAGGAAAGCTGGGCCCAACCAACAGGAATGCTGGGGCCAATCAACAGGATCGCAGGACCCAACCAACAGCAACGCTGGGCCCAATCAACAGCAACGCTGGGCCCAATCAACAGGGTCGCTGGACCCAATCGCCAGGAAAGCTGGAACCAATCAATCGGATCACTGGGCCCAATCAACAGGAACACTGGGCCGAACTAACATGATCGCTGGACCCAACCAACAGGAACGCTAGACCAATCAACAGGTGCGCTGGGCCCAAACAACAGGAATGCTGGACCCAATCAACAGGAATGCTGGATCCAATCAACAGGAACGCTGTGCCCAATCAACACGAATGCTGGACCCAATCAACAGGAACGCTCGACCCAATCAACAGAATGCTGGATCCAATCAACTGCAACGCTAGACCCAACCAACAGGAACGCTGGACCCAATCAACAGGAACGGTGGACCGAATCAATAGGAACGCTGGACCCAATCAACAGGAACGCTGGACCAATCAACAGGAACCCTGAACCCAATCAACAGGCACGCTGGACCGAATCAATAGGAACGCTGAACCCAATCAACAGGCACGCTGGACCGAATCAATAGGAACACTGGATCCAATCAACAGGAACGCTAGACCCAATCAACAGGAATGCTGGATTCAAATCAACAGGAACGCTGGACCCAATCAACAGGAAC
>NW_025131445.1:0-1143 GCF_004010195.1 Chiloscyllium plagiosum
GACCCACGCACGACTCTCAATGACACACGCAGGACACTCAATGTCCCACGCAGGACACTCAATGACCCACGCAGGACACTCAATGACCCACACAGAACACTCAGTGACCCATGCAGGACTCTCAATGACACACGCAGGACACTCAATGTCCCACGCAGGACACTCAATGACCCACGCAGGACACTCAATGACACACGCAGGACACTCAATGACACTCACAGGACACGCAATGGCCCACGCAGGACACTCATGACTCACGCAGGACACTCGATGTCCCACGCAGGACACTCATGACCCACGCAGGAAACTCAATGACCCACGCAGTACACTCAGTGACCAACACAGGACACTCAATGACCCACGCAGGACTCTCATGACCCACGCAGGACACTCAATGACCCACACAGGACACTCATGGCCCACACAGGACACTCATGACCCACGCAGGACACTCAATCACCCAAGCAGGGCACTCATGACCCACGCAGGACACTCATGGCCCACACAGGACACTCATGACCCACGCAGGACACTCAATGGTCCACGCAGGACACTCATGACCCACGCTGGACACTCATGACCCACGCAGGACACTCAATGGCCCACGCAGGACACTCAGGACCCACGCAGGACACTCAATGACCCACGCAGTACACTCATGACCCACACAGGACACTCAGTGACCCATGCAGGACACTATTGACCCACGCAGGACACTCAATGACCCACGCAGGACACTCATGACCCACGCAGGACACTGAATCACCAACGCAGGACACCCATGACCCACACAGGACACACAATGACCCACGCAGGACACTCAATGACCCACAAGTACACTCATGACCCATGCAGGAAACTCATGACCCACGCAGGACACTCAATGACGCACACAGGACACTCAATGACCCACGCACAACTCTCAATGACCCACGCAGGATACTCAATGACCCACGCAGGACACTCAATGACCCACGCAGGACTCTCAATGACCAACACTGGACACTCATGACCCAAGCAGGACACACAATGACCCATGCAGGACACTCATGACCCACGCAGGACACTCAATGACCCACGCAGGACACTCAATGACCCACGCAGGACACACAAAGTCCCATACAGGACACTCATGACCCACGC
>NW_025131446.1:0-1143 GCF_004010195.1 Chiloscyllium plagiosum
TCTGTAATCATTACCTGGATCATCCTGAGAAAAGAATAGAATGGGAAATCAGACTGATGCAGTGAGGGTTACACATGAAGAATGGCGCCGTGTCCCATAGAGATCTGGAAAATCCCAGTCTCCATCCCTGGCCTGTACTGCTGTGTCTCCCTGGAGTGGAGAATTCTGTTGGCTCAGGATCTGGAGTAGCTGCAAAAGGTGCAGTCACTGGCAGCAATTAGACCCTCCCAGTGACAGATACCACATGGAGTGATACCGAGTGATATCACCAGAATGCATGGAGGCATCATGATCAAACCACGGTCACAAAGAAGGTGCACTGGGATCAGTACTCAGGGGTGAGGGAGCTATCAGTGGGCCAGGCAATGGCCTCGGGTTACTCTCACTCGTCTGTTCATCCAGAATTTAATGCCGGTAGCAAAGACACCCATCTGACTACTTAGTACCCTTTAAGTAAGGAAATCTGTCATAGGCTGTCAGTTCTGGCCTACATATGAATCCAGACCCAGAGCAATAGGATTGACGCTCAAATACCCTCTGTAATGGTCTGTCAAGCCACTCAGCTCTAAGGCTGGTCAAGGTGGGCATGCGATGCTGGCCAGCCAGAGACAACAATATCTCACAAGTGATTTAAAATCAACACTGCTGGGAGCAGTGTCCTGGCCAATCCTGTCTGTAGGTTTATGGACAGGTCTTTAAACTGACAGAGAGGATGCAGGGACAGGGTTCAGGTAAAACCAGCTTTCCAAATCCAAAGAGAAAATGTGAAGCCTCGGAACAGCATGGGAATGTGGCTGAAGACAAGGAGAAAAGAACAGGATGGGACAAAGTTTAACTAAAACTGTACATCAATGAATCGGTTTGTGACAGGACATTGTGGGGAAGAGGAAATTATAATGTTGCTTTTTTTTCGGAATGAAGAAAGCATCTACAATAAGGTAATAGACTTGTGACACAGAGATAAATGAGACCTAGTCACCAGACAGACGCGAATACAAGTTGAACAAAAGGTGGAACATAAATATTCAACAGTAAACAACCTTACAGGATCTCAGGCAGAATGGAAAAGCAAGATGGGAACCCTGACACTAATGGATAACAAAGGCATTACAGAACATAGAACATAGAAGAATACAGCGCAGT
>NW_025131447.1:0-1143 GCF_004010195.1 Chiloscyllium plagiosum
CAAAGAACAAAGAGGGGAACCGGAGGGAACGAATACAAAATGGAAGTGCAGGAATGTGAGAGGTAATTTCGGTTTAAACTTTAAGATGTGCCTAGACCACAGACTGATCTATAATAAAAGACAAAACTTTTGTTTCTTTTCTAACAACCATTTTATATACTCAAAAGTAGAATAGTTTAAATTGTGCAGAATGCTGACAATTTGTGAGCGATAGGAAAAACAAGCAGGCTCTTGATTGATGAAGCCATTCACACAGCAGGGAAGGATAAGTCCTTGACTGATAAGACTCCAGGATGGGAGAACGACTTGAGACATCTGTTTCAGATTAAAGACTTTGACTGATAAGACTACAGGGTGAGAAAAACAACAAACTTTGGAGACTCTGGAGCCTTTTGTTGCAGACTTTGTGATAAAAATAATGATGTTTTTAAGAATGTGAAACTCATGGCTTGTTGGACCCAAGGAGAGGAGGGACTTGTGCTATATATAATGGAGACTTTGTAAGCCTCAGCGCGCCTTTTCTTTAAGGGTGCCCGACTCTGCAGACTTGACTTGTTAATAAAACTTTGTTTTCCTGAATTTGTCTAGAGCGATTATTGAGAAGCGATTTTCGTTTCTAACAACTTGGGGGCTCGTCATCCGGGATCAACACTCCGGCCGCAAGGGGAGTTGAGGAAGGATATCGGAGAAGGTGCACCCTGCTGAGTTCAGCAGTCCCTGATTCCTTGCTTGTCGCCCCGCGCGGTTTGAGCGAGTGATATCCGGGAGGCTCACGAAAACAAAGGAGGGGTGTACCCGAGGCAGTGGGGACGGTTAACGATGGTGTAATTTCGGTGCACCGAACCCAGGTAAAAAAAAAAACGTGCGGGGACCGTGTTTCCGGAGGACTGGGTACCTACGGGGTGCATGTGGACTTTTTCTACAGAGACGTGGGACTCAGGAATCTAGAGACCGGGGCTCGCCTGTGAGGGATTTTGCAGAGACCATGTTTGAGGACGAACGTGTACCTACGGGGTGCCTGTGATTTGTGTCACAGAGACGTAGGCCACAGGAATCCAAAGACCGGGGGTGCCTGCAAAGGAACCTGGGCGATCACGGGACTGAAGGTCTGGGAATGGGCTACATTGTGATAGATTATCACGG
>NW_025131448.1:0-1143 GCF_004010195.1 Chiloscyllium plagiosum
GTTGTTGAAGCTGTTGTTGATTCCACTGCTGATATTGAAGCGGAGCTGCTTGCAGTTGTTTGTGCTGTTGAACCTGTTGGTTCTGGAGTTGATGTTGTAGTCACTGTTTCAGTCGTGGTCTCTGCACTGGTTGAGGTTTCGAGAGTGACTGTGAAAAGTAAGTAATAGGTTTAGTCAGGCTATCAGGCCACTTGGAATCAAATAGTGCAAATGTTACCCATTGTACAGTGTGCTATATTCTTTTGCTACCAGAGTTTGTGAAATTGTGCAGGAAAATAAACATATAAAAATTGAAGCTTGTGAAATGCACCAGCAACAACCCGTACTCTTGAGACCTGCAGTGTCAAAGACCTAAAAGTAGAAGCTGAAGAAATGTTTGATAAACTTTCTGAATTCCATCAGCCTCTACACTGGATTTCCATCAATCAGGTGGAACTGGCGATAATGATTATTGAAAACTCACCACTCTTCGTGAGCGGTGATGTTGAGATGCTTGTCGATGCTGGAGTGGAAGTCAAGGTGCTTGTTGCACCGGGTGTGGTAGTTGATGCAAGAGTTTCTGAAGAGGTTGCCAGTGCAGTGGTTGTCTCTGTACTTGCAGTTGATGTTTCTGTTGGTGCAGTAAAAGTAAGACACGCGATTCAGATTGGTGTACAAGTAAAACCATACATAGAAATGTGTTTCGATGTACAAACTGCATTGATTTATTGAAAATGACATGTAAAGCTGCTTTCCAAACTTCATCGGGAAAGATCCAAATGAGAATGTGAAGCTGGCAAATCAATTAACGTCTGAGTAAAATTACGAGAGTCTGGGAACAACATTTTTTATTTCTTCATTGAGTTTTTGACCAAGTACTGCTCAAACTGAGATACTAATAAATTACAACACAAAGGTAAAAGGATTCTCACCAGTAGTTGTAGGTCCTTGTGTTGTTTCGGTTGTCGTGGATTCAGCTGCAGGGGTTGTAGTGGAATTGCTTGTAGTTGTTGATTCAGCTGTACTGGTGGATGCAGCAGTTGATGTAGAACTCGGTACTCCAGTAGTGGTCGCTGTACTTGCCGTTGATGTTTCTGCTGTTGCAGTGAATGGAATTAATGGCATCATTGTAACTTACTTTCAAATTGTCTTAATATATTGAAA
>NW_025131449.1:0-1143 GCF_004010195.1 Chiloscyllium plagiosum
GGGGCCACTGTACCGTGTTGATTAAACGGGGAGCTAGTGTCCCGTACTGATAAAACGGGGAGTCAGTGTCCCGTAGTGAATAAACGGGGAGCCAGTGTCCCGTGTTGATTAAACGGGGTGCTAGTGTCCCGTATTGATTTAACAGGGAGCCAGTATCCCGTGTTGATTAAACGGGGAGCCAGTATCCCGTCCTGATAAAACGGGGAGTCAGTGTCCCGTAGTGAATAAACGTGGAGCCAGTATCCCGTGTTGATTAAACGGGGAGCCAGTGTCCCGTAGTGATTAAACGGGGAGCCAGTGTCCCCTACTGATCAAACGGGGAGCCAGTATTCCGTGTTGATGAAACGGGGCGCCAGTGTCCCGTAGTGATTAAACGGGGAACCAGTGTCCCGTGTTGATGAAACGGCGATCCAGTATCCCGTGTTGATGAAACGGGGAGCCATTGTCCTGTGTTGATTAAACGGGGAGCTGGTATCCCGTATTGATTAAACGGGGTGCCAGTATCCCGTGTTGATTAAACGGGGAGCCAGTGTCCCGTACTGATTTAACGCGGACCCAGGGTCCCATACTGATTAAACAGGGAGCCAGTGTCCCGTACTGATTAAACGGGGAGCCAGTGTCCCGTGTTGATTAATCGGGGAGCTAGTGTCCCGTACTGATTAAACGGGGAGCCAGTGTCCCCTACTGATTAAACGGGGAGCCAGTGTCCCTTACTGATTAAACGGGGAGCCAGTTTCCCGTACTGATTAAACAGGGAGCCAGTGTCCCGTACTGATTTAACGCGGACCCAGTGTCCCGTACTGATTAAACGGGGAGCTCGTGTCCCGTAGTGATTAAACGGGGAGCCAGTGCCCTGTACTGATGAGACGGGGAGCCAGTGTCCAGTGTTGATTTAACGGGGGGCCACTGTACCGTGTTGATTAAACGGGGAGTCAGTGTCCCGTAGTGATTAAACGGGGAGCCAGTGTCCCATGTTGATTAAACGGGGAGCTAGTGTCCCGTATTGATTAAACAGGGAGCCAGAATCCCGTACTGATTAAACGGGGAGCCAGTGTCCCGTAGTGATTAAACGGGGAGCTAGTGTCCCGTGTTGATTAAACGGGGAGCTAGTGTCCCGTATTGATTAATCGGGGAGCCAGTATC
>NW_025131450.1:0-1143 GCF_004010195.1 Chiloscyllium plagiosum
ATTCAAGGCCGACATCAGGGCCGTGTGGAGAGAAAATATGTGTTCTATTGGGAATGAGTTTGAATTACTTTGCATGGAAAGTAGAAACTCTAAGAAGGAAATGTCACTGATAAGTGCAGTTTGTAAGCCAGCAAATAATAACATCACACTGGTGAAGGCAATAAACAAACCAATAAGCAATGCCTGTAAAAATGGGTCAGCTATTATCATTAGGGATTTTAATCTACATGTAGCTTGGTCGAACAAGCTCAGTCACAGTTCCTTTGAGGAGGAGGTCGATGAATGTACCCATGATAGTTTGCTTTAACAGTATGCAATGGAACCGACGACGGAGAAAGCAATCCTTGATCTGGTCCTGTGTGATGGAAAAGGAATAATTAATGATCTCATAGTTAGGGATCCTATTGTAACGAGTGATCACAGTATGGCAGAACTTCGAATTCAGATGGGGAGTGTGAAGATAAAATCCTGTGCATGTACACGGGTCACAACAATAGAATGAGAGCACACCCGTCTAATGTAGCCTGGAAAAAAAAGGTTATTTGATGGGACAGATATCGAGCAGCGGAGGACTTCCAAAAAAATTTTTTTTGTAGAAGTTCTCAGCAAAAGTATATTCCAGTGAAAAGGAAGGACCGCAAGAAAAGAGGTAATCTGCCTTGCGTGACTTAGGAAATATGGGAGGCTATCAAAGTCAAAGAGAAAGCATACCATGTAGCTGAGAACAGTTTGAAACTGGAAGATTGGGGAAACGTTAAAGATAAACATGACGAAGTATAGAATACAAGGACGGATAGCAAAAGTTTCTATAAAAATATAAAACGAAGGAAAAGTGGCTAAAGTAAAGGTTGGTCCTTTCGAGGATGAGAAGGAACATTTAGTTATTGGATGTGGAGAAATGTTCGAGGTATTGTATTTTGTCTCAGTCTTCACGGTGGAGGATACTTATAACATGCCAGTAAGTTATAGAGACAAATGTAGGTGAGGCCCTTGAAACAAACATTACGGAAGAGATAGTGTTAGGCAAGCTAATGGAGCTGAGGATCGACAAGTCTCCAGGCCGTGAGGGAATGCACCTCAGGGCATTAAAGGAGATTGCGGCAGAAACAACAAGTGCTCTTGTGGCAATTTTAAAATTCACTA
>NW_025131451.1:0-1143 GCF_004010195.1 Chiloscyllium plagiosum
CATTTACTTCGTGAATCGAACTGCACCCATTCAATGAAATGTCTGTATGTCTTTATTAAAAGAGTAGAGCTCCGGCCATTCATTCAAAGCCACGAGCAAAACACATTCATTCAATGGAGCAAACTGCACTCATTTATTCAAAGATGCAGACCGGGTCTTAATTCAACGAGTAGAGCTTTTCTCATTCATTCAGTGGGTCGAGCTTAACGCTTTCATTCAATGAAACAAACTGGATTCATTGAATCAAACTACAATAATTGATTCAATGAATCAAACCTTATTCCTTGTTTCAATGGAACAAACAACTCACTTATTTAGAGAATCCTACTGCATACGTTCATTCAATGAAACAGTCTGCACATGATAGTTCAATGAGAAGAGGTACTCTCATTCGTTCAATGCCACAAGCTTAACGCATTGATTCCATCAAACAAATTGCACGCATTTATTTCATAAGAAAACAGCATTTCTCATTCAATGAATACAGCTACTCATTCATTGAATGGCACGAGTTTGACGCATTGTCTCAATGAAACTGCATCAACAAATCTGCCCGTCTTAATTCAATGAGTAGAGCTTTTCTCATTCATTCAATGGGTCAAGCTCACAGTTTTCATTTAATAAAATAAACTGCATTCATTTAATAATTGAATCAAACTACAATAATTGATTCAATGAATCAAACCTTATTCCTTGTTTCAATGAAACAAACTTAACAAGGTTATTTAGTGAATGAAACTGCACAAGTTCATTCAATGCAAGAGGCTGCACTTGTCAATTCAATGAATAGAGCGACTCTCATTCAATCAGTAGGTCAAGCTTAACGCTTTCATTCAATGAAACAAACTGCATTCATTGAATCGTTGAATCAAACTACAATAAATGATTCAATGAATCAATCCTTATTCCTTGTTGCAATGGAACAAACTTATTTAGTGAATCCGACCACACTCAATCAAACAGACAGCACGTGATAATTTAATGAGTTAGAGGTACGTTTGTTTCTTTGAATCAATGATTGAAATATGAATCAATGACTGAATGAATGCAGCTTGTTTCAGTGAAGTAAAGCGTTTATCACGAGGCATTGAATGAAAGAGAAGAGCTCTCCTCATTGAATGAACAGGTGCAGTTTATATTATG
>NW_025131452.1:0-1143 GCF_004010195.1 Chiloscyllium plagiosum
ATGCACTTTGGCAGGAAGAATAAAGATACGGACGATTGTCGAAATGGGGCGAAAGTTCACATGTCTGGAGTGCAAAGATACTTGAGAGTCTTAGCCCAGGATTCTCTCAAGGTGAACTTGCAGGTCGAATATGTAGTTAGGAAGATAATTGCAATGATGACATTTATTTTTGGAATACTTGAATATAAAAGCATGGATGCACTTCCGAGGCTCTATAAGGGTCCAGTCAGACCACATCTGGATTACTGTGCGCACGTTTGTTCCTCCAATTTCAGGAAGGATGCACTGGTCCTGGGGTGTGTTCAGAGGTGATTCACGATTATGATCCCAGGAATAAAAAGCTTGACACATGAGGAACGTTTGAGGAATCTGGATCTATACCCACGAAGTTTAGAAGGACGAGAGGAAATCTAATTGGTACATATAGAATCGTGAATGGCCTAGACAGAGTGGATGCTGCGAAGGTGTTTCCATTTTTAGTAGAGACTAGACCGAAAGGCACAGCCTTGGAGAAAAGAGAAGACATTTGTGAAAAGTAATAAGAGGCACTTATTCAGGTAGAAAGTGGTGAATGTATGGAATGCATTATCAGATAAGGCTCTGGAAGCCAAGTTTATGATTATCCGTAAGACTGAGATATGTAGCAGCGTGGTTGTCAAGGAGATCAAGGTTTATGGGGTGAAAGCTGGAGAATTGGGTTTAGAAAGATATCTGCCATGATTTAATAAAAGAGCAGACACACTGCGCTGAATGGGTTAATTCCTGCTCCTATTGTCTAATGGACTTATGCATCGAATGACCTCCATCTGCAGGTTCCCCTCCAAGGAATGTGCCAGCCTGACTTGGGGCATTGTCAGCGAAGATCTGATTGAATTCTGATACAGACTTGATCTGCCAAATGGTCTATTTCAGCCCTCCGTCCTTTATTTTATCATTCCTCCGAAAAAAAAGATTAATGCAATGACCAGACTTGTGGCCGGTCCTCTGACTCTTCTCTGAACAGGCAGTTGCTAAAGTTCCAGCATCACTTCCCTGCTCTTATATTCCCACCTACGGTCACCTATCTAACCCCTCGAGACCACTTGATTTCTTGTGCAATCTCCTTCAAACATTCGTGAAAGGCTACTCCAATTTCACTTTTAG
>NW_025131453.1:0-1143 GCF_004010195.1 Chiloscyllium plagiosum
GGTTAGAATGGGGGACACGCTTCCACCTGGTGTCTGTTAGAATGGGGAACTCGCTCCCACCTGGTGTGTGTTAGAATGTGGAACTCGCTCCCATCTGGTGTGGGTTAGAATGGTGGACACGCTCCCACCTGGTGTGGGTTAGAATGGGGGACTCGCTCCCACCTGGTGTGGGTTAGAATGGGGGACACGCTCCCACCTGGTGTGGGTTAGAATGGGGAGCTCGCTCCCACCTGGCGTGGGTTAGAATGGGGAACTCGCTTCCATCTGGCGTGGGTTAGAATAGGGGACTCGCTCCCACCTGGTGTGGGTTAGAATGGGGGACTCGCTCCCACCTGGTGTGGGTTAGAATGGGGAACTCGCTCCCACCTGGTGTGTGTTAGAACGGGGGGCTCGCTCCCATCTGGTGTGGGTTAGAATGGTGGACACGCTCCCACCTGGTGTGGGTTAGAATGGGGGACACACTCCCACTTGGTGTTGGTTAGAATGGGGGACACGCTCCCACCTGGTGTGGGTTAGAATGGGGAACTCGCTCCCACCTGGTGTGGGTTAGAATGGGGGACACGCTCCCACCTGGTGTGTGTTAGAATGGGGGACACACTCCCACTTGGTGTTGGTTAGAATGGGGAACTCGCTCCCACCTGGTGTGGGTTAGAATGGGGGACATGCTCCCACCTGGTGTGAGTTAGAATGGGGAACGCGCTCCCATCTGGTCTGGGTTAGAATGCGGGACACGCTCCCACCTGGTGTGTGTTAGAATGGGGAACTCGCTCCCATCTGGTCTGGGTTAGAATGCGGGACACGCTCCCACCTGGTGTGGGTTAGAATGGGGGTCTCGCTCCCACCTGGTGTGGGTTAGAATGGGGGACTCGCTCACACCTGGTGTGTGTTAGAATGGGGGACACGCACCCACCTGGTGTGGGTTAGAATGGGGGACACGCTCCCATCTGGTGTGGGTTAGAATGGGGGACACGCTCCCACCTGGTGTGGGTTAGAATGGGGGACACGCTCCCATCTGGTGTGGGTTAGAATGGGGGACTCGCTCCCACCTGGTGTGGGTTAGAATGGGGAACACGCTCCCACCTGGTGTGGGTTAGAATGTGGAACTCGCTTCCACCTGGTGTGGGTTAGAATGGGGGACACGCT
>NW_025131454.1:0-1143 GCF_004010195.1 Chiloscyllium plagiosum
TCGGGTGATTTGCTGTTTCTACATGATGTGGGAGTGGTGGAGCCCACTGTGGTTCCCAGTGACCATGTCTGGAATAAATGTAGCATGCTAGAAGAACTCTGAATCAGAGTCGATGAGCTGGAGTTTGAGCTTCAAACATTGCGAGTCATAAGGGAGGGGGAGAGTTCACTGAATGCTGTATTTCAAGAGACAGTTACACTCCTTAGATCAACTGACTCAAAGTCGGCCAGTGGTTAGAAAGTGGAGAGTTTGGCTATGAGTGAGGCAGGTAGAGGGATCAAGGAGGTAGAGTTGCAGGAGCCTCAGCACCTGTCCATGTCTAACAGGTTCAATAATCTTGTTCCCTGTGTGGATGAGAATGGAGACTGCAGGGAGGGTGAGCTGACTGGCCACTGCGCCGAGTTGAGGGAAACTTTCAAGCGGGACAAGAGAAGAGAAATATTATTGTAATTGGGTAGTATAGTTAGACACTGTTCTCTGTGATCGCGATGGAGAGTCCTGAAAGCTGCGTTACCTACTGGTGTTTGGGTAAGGGATATCTCATCTGGGCTGCAGAGGATCTTGGAGTGGGAGGGTAAAGATCCATTGGTCGTGGTCTGTGTAGGTACCAACGACAGAGATAAAACTAGGGCAAAGGTCCTGCTAAGGGATACGAATAGCTCAGAGCTAAATTAGAAAACAGAATCAAAAAGGAAATAATCTCTGGATTACGGCCTGAGCCATGAGCTAATTAGCACACGGTCAGCAGGAAAATGCGTGGCTCAAAGTTTGGTGTGGGAGAAATGGGTTTGTATCATGGGACATTGACACCAGTACTGGCGAAGGAGGGCACTGTGCTGATCGGACGGTCTACATCTGAACCGTGTTGGGACCAGAGTCCTGGCAAATCACATAACTCGGGCTGCATACTGGACTTTAAGTTAAGTGAGGGTGGGGAGGTGTCAGTTATAGAGAAAATTAGAAAACCCGAATTAAAGGAGGGGGTAAGACTGCAGAACTCAAGAAGAAGGCGTTTTGTATGCTTTCCTTTATTGGTCAGAGTACCGAGTGCAGGAGATGGGAGGTCATGTTGCAGCTGTACAGGACATTGGTTCGGCCATTATATTGTCAGAATATTGCATGAAATTCTGGTCTCCTTCCTAT
>NW_025131455.1:0-1143 GCF_004010195.1 Chiloscyllium plagiosum
GAGGTGGGCAGAGTGCCAGGCTGGTTTATGGAGAGGTGGGCAGTATGCCAGGCTGGTTAGTGTAGAGTTGGGCAGAGTGCCAGGATGTTTCGGGGGTGGAAGGTCACTGTAATGAAGTGACAGGGGGACGTGTTGTCAAAATGCAAAGCTCGGAGTCTGGCAAAATGGTAGGTTGCAAAGCACGGATGCGAAAGTTGCTGGGATGCAATGTGCACAGGTTGACTTGGGTAAGATGAGAGGTCAGTGATCATGGACTGAGGTCATGTCTTGGGTAGTGGGCTTTTGTCCGAGGTTGTGAAAATGATGGTTCCAGGTCCTGTCAGTGCCAGATTCACCATGGGCCAGGTGCAGGGCGGCAGGAGTATAAATGAGTGAAAGGGATTGAGATCATATGTCCATCTGGAATATAGAATATAGAACATTACAGTGCAGTACAGGCCCTTCAGCCCTCGACATTGCGCTGACCTGTGGAACCAATCTGAAGCCTATCTATCCTACACGATTCCATTTTCATCCATATGTTTATCCAATGACCTTTTAAATGCCCTTTAAGTTGGCGAGTGTACTATTGTTGCAGGCAGTGCGTTCCATGGCCCTACTACTCTCTGAGTAAAGAAACAACCTCTGACATCTGTCATCTATGTCCTCTCCTGCTAGCCATCACTATTCAAGGAAAAAGACTTTCACTGTCCACCCTCTGTTTATCTTTTATGTCTCAATTAAGTAACCTCTCAACCTTCTTCTCTCAAATAAAAACAGCCTCAAGACCCTCATCCTTTCCTCACTAAACCTTCCCACCATACCAAGCAACATCCTGGTAAACCTCCTCTCAACTCTTCCAAAGCTTCCACATTCTTTCTATAATGTGGTGACCAGAACAGTACACAATACTCCCAAGTGCAGCCACACCAGAGTTTTGTCCAGCCGCAGCCTAACCTCGTGGTTCTGAAAGTCATTCCCTCTATCGATGAAAGCCAACACAAAGTATGCCTTCTTTACAACTCTATCAAACTGGCTGGCAACTTTTCGGGATCTATGTACATGGACACCGAGATCTCTCTGCTCAGCTACACTACCAATAAGGATTGCCTTGGATGTGTTTCGTGTGATAGGGGTTGTGTGTTCCGGTCATGAATGGGTGTA
>NW_025131456.1:0-1143 GCF_004010195.1 Chiloscyllium plagiosum
TTTGGAACAACCCGTCCCCCAGCCTTTTCATTCATGGAGCAAAGCACGCAGTCTTAATTTCCTTCAACATTCAGAAAATACACTATTTTAAAGAGAACATGCGTGCTTTCAACAATGTAACTCTTGGTGGAATCATCCAGCCCAAATGCTTGCAATTTTTGAATGTCAATCATCCCAAGCCCAGCACATCACTGCAGGGGTTTTGCAGGTTATTGTCTCAGTCCCAATCGTTCTGAGCTGTTTCAATGTCTATTGTTCAATCAAAAAATAAGCGTTGGTTATTTGACTCACAGAAACATGGAATCCCTGAGACGGGCCAACATTACCCAACAAGTTCACACCTGCCTTCCAAACACTATCCCGCCCAGAATAATCCGCCAACCTCTTTCAGTAACCCTGCATTTCCCATCGCTAAGTGTCTTACCCAGACTTCCTTGGATAATTTAGCAATTGCAAATCTTCCTAACCTGTACATCTTTGGGCCGTGGAATGGAAATAACACAAACATGGGGAGCTTGTGCAAACTCCACACAAAATATCACCCAAGACTGCAGTTGAAGCAAGGGCCCTGGCCCTGTGAGAAAACAGTGGTGACTATTGCGCCAAATGCCACACCTGACTGCATATTATTTAGCACCATTTGCGACTTCTCAGTCACACAAGCATTTCCTGTCTGGAGAATGTGGAGAAAATCAGCCACTTCTCTGATGTTTGAAGAATTTATTTTGAATGAATTAGCTGCTGTAGAACAGGATGAAACTGGAACACATTTAGTTTCTTCTGGAATATTAACTTCATCGGAAAGAAGACACAATGGGCATTAGTCAATCACCAATTAAGAAACAGTTAAATTCCTTGTTACAGCTCCACAGTAAGCTGGAATTGAAACCAAATCTTCTAGTTGAGACTTTGGCACACGATGAAGCACAGGAAAAACCAGGCACTTCCTTCACTTCTGAACTTGCTTTTGTTTCAGTAGTTTGGATTTCACATCAAATCTCTTCCCACACCAGTGCAGATGAACAGCCTCTCCACACAGTGAGATGGCGGGTGCACAGTGAGTCTAATTAACCACTTGAATCCAGGCCCATTTTGAGAGCAACTGACGGGATTCGTGTCAACACGTTGATGGGTCAACAGATA
>NW_025131457.1:0-1143 GCF_004010195.1 Chiloscyllium plagiosum
GCACTATCTGAGGTACTGAGGGAGCAAGTTCTAAGGTATTGAGGAAGCACACTCTGAGGTACTGAGGGAGAACTATCTGAGGTACTGGTAGAGCACTATCTCTGGTACTGAGTGAGAACTTTCTGAGGTATTGTAGAAGCACTTTCTGAGGTATTGAGGGAACACAATCTGATGTATTGAGGAAGCACTTTCAGAGGTATTGAGGGAGCACCTTCTGAGGTCCTGAGGGAGCACATTCTGAGGTATTGAGGGAGCACTATCTGAAGTACTGAGGGAGCACTATCTGAGGTATTGAGGAAGCACTCTCTGTGGTACTGAGGGAGAACAATCTGTGGTATTGATGGAGCACTTTCTGAGGTATTGAGGAAGCACTTTCTGAGGTACTGAGGGAGCACTTTCTGAGGTATTGAGGGAGCACTATCTGAGGTATTAAGGGAGCACTATCTAAGGCATTGGGGGATCAATATCTGAGGTACTGAGGGAGCACTTTCTGAGATATTGAGGGAGCACTATCTGAGGTACTGAGTGAGCACTTTCTGATGTGTTGAGGAAACACTTTCTGAGGTATTGAGGAAGCACTTTCTGAGGTATTGAGGGAGCTCTATCTGAGGTACTGAGGCAGAACTATCTGTGGTATTGATGGCGCACTTTCTGAGGTATTGTGTAAGCACTTTCTGAGGTATTGAGGGAGCACTATCTGAGGTATGGAGGAAGCACTTTCTGAGGTATTGAGGAAGCCCTTTCTGAGGTACTGAGGGAGCACTTTCTGATGTATTGTGCGAGCTCTATCTGAGGTACTGAGGGAGCAAGTTCTGAAGTACTGAGGGAGAACTATCTGAGGTCCTGAGGGAGAACTATCTGAGGTATTGATGGAGTACTTTCTGATGTATTGAGGAAGCATGTTCTGAGGTATTGAGGGAACACAATCTGTTGTATTGAGGAAGAACTTTATGAGGTATTGAGGGAGCACTTTCTGAGGTATTGAGGGAACACTCTCTGAGGTACTGAGGGAGAACTATCTGTGGTATTGATGGAGCACTTTCTGAGGTATTGAGGAAGCACTTTCTGAGATACTGAGGGAGCATTTTCTGAGTTATTGAAGGAGCACTCTCTGAGGTACTGAGGGAAGAAGTTCTGAGGTAT
>NW_025131458.1:0-1143 GCF_004010195.1 Chiloscyllium plagiosum
CAGCGACCAGCCTGATAGTCGTAGCTCCCTATCGCAACGTCCAGCTTGATGGTCATCGCTCCTCACACAAAGCGTCCAGCCTGACGGTCACGGCTCCTCACACAGCGTCCAGCCTGACGGTCACAGCTCCTCACACAGCGACCAGCCTGATGGTCACAGCTCCTCACACAGCGACCAGCCTGATGGTCACAGCTCCTCACACAGCGACCAGCCGGACGGTCACAGCTCCCTATCGCAACGTCCAGCTTGATGGTCATAGCTCTTCACAGAGCGTCCAGCCTGACTGTCACAGCTCCTCACACAGCGTCCAGCCTGACGGTCACAGCTCCTCACACAGCGACCAGCCTGATGGTCACAGCTCCCTCACGCAACGTCCAGCTTGATGGTCATAGCTCCTCACACACAACGTCCAGCTTGATGGTCATAGCTCCTCACACAGCGACCAGCCTGACTGTCACAGCTCCTCACACAGCGACCAGCCTGATAGTCGTAGCTCCCTATCGCAACATCCAGCTTGACGGTCATAGCTCCTCACACAGCGTCCAGCCTGATGGTCACGGCTCCTCACACAGCGACCAGCCTGACGGTCACGGCTCCTCACACAGCGACCAGCCTGATGGTCACAGCTCCTCACACAGCGTCCAGCCTGACGGTCACAGCTCTTCACACAGCAACCAGCCTGATGGTCACAGCTCCTCACACAGCGACCAGCCGGATGGTCACAGCTCCTCACACAGCGACCAGCCTGATGGTCACAGCTCCTCACACAGCGACCAGTCGGATGGTCACAGCTCCTCACACAGCGACCAGCCGGACGGTAACAGCTCCCTATCGCAACATCCAGCTTGATGGTCATAGGTCCTCACACAGCGACCAGCCTGACTGTCACAGCACCTCACACAGCAACCAGCCTGATGGTCTCAGCTCCTCACACAGCGACCAGCCTGATGGTCACAGCTCCTCACACAGCGACCAGCCTGATGGTCACAGCTCCTCACACAGCGACCAGCCTGATGGTCACAGCTCCTCACACAGCGACCAGCCTGATGGTCACAGCACCTCACACAGCGACCAGCCTGATGGTCACAGCTCCTCACACAGCGACCAGCCTGATGGTCACAGCTCTTCACACAGCGACCAGCC
>NW_025131459.1:0-1143 GCF_004010195.1 Chiloscyllium plagiosum
CACCGACCCTCCAAAAAGCAACCCACCCAGACCTATTCCCCTAACACTACGGGCAATTTAGCATGGCCAATTCACCTAACCTGCAAATTTTTGGAATGTGGGAGGAAACCCATGCAGACACGGGGAGAATATGCAAACTCCACACAGACAGTTGCCTGAGGCAGGAATTGAACCCGGGTCTCTAGCCCTAACACTACGGGCAATTTAGCATGGCTAATTCACCTAACCTGCAAATTTTTGGAGTGTGGGAGGAAACCCATGCAGACATGGGGAGAATGTGCAAACTCCACACAGACAGTTGCCTGAGGCAGGAATTGAACCCGGGTCTCTAGCGCTGTGAGGCAGCAGTGCTAACTGCTGTGCCACTGTGCCACCCTAATCATTCATATCTCAAGTTTATGCAGATAATATATGTTGAGATCTTCTAATTTTAAGTGCTTTGCTGCTCACTGTGTGCTTTTATCCCTAGGTCATTACCTTCCAAACGTGCACAAGTCAAAGATTGCTCAACTTTTATAAATTAGTGAATGTAAAAGTTTTATCGCGTGAAAAATCTAATGAAGATTTATTCATGCTCCTTTAAGACTTAAGTCTCATACATTGCAATCAATTTTGCCATTTCCTTTAAGAAAACATTTCTTAATAACATCAAAATCCATCAGGCATTACATGAGAACATAGGACTATATCAAGTGAATGTATCAGCCTAAGCCAGTATAAGATATTTTAAACTCTTTTGTCATTGTGATTTAAGTAACACATAGTTAAGCCATTTTTTAAAAAATCAATTGAGCTAATCTGTTTACGTACCACATAATATAACCTGGATAGAGTCGTGACAAACACCGGAACTTATATTTACCATGAACTACAGCTAATTATAGTAAATCTATACTAATATTATATCATATAAGATAACTAAGCTGACCCAGTATAATGTTTGCATTAAAAATACAAATAGTTCACAGAGAGATATTGATAGGTTATGTAAGTTGGCAAGAAGTTGGTGACTGGAGTATCATGCGGGAAAATGTCAAATTGTTCATTTGGAAGAGAGAACAAAAGAACATAATATTAAAATAGAGAAAAACTACAGAAGACTGCAACATGGTGGGCGGCACGGTGGCACTGTGGTTAGCACTG
>NW_025131460.1:0-1143 GCF_004010195.1 Chiloscyllium plagiosum
AACCCAATAGAATTTGAATCTTACTGTTTTGATTAAATAAACCAATGAGATGATCCGATGTTTTGTGGCATAAAAAGCCGGCATTTTGAACGGTTAGCCAGAGAGAGACCAAGAGCACTTCCGCCATACAAACTGCCTGCAGACCCGCTGTCTGAAAAGTACTCTTTCATATGAATAATCTGTGCAGCAGAAGACTGAAAACGATCCAGAGGGAATCTATTGATTGAGGACGTTCGACACCTGAAGATGGTAACTGGTTTTGAAACTTTATCTTTTTGTAAATTTAACAGGGGCTTTATCGGATCAGTATATTGTTGTTGAGTGGGAGGTAGATAAGTCATTAAGGCAAAGGAGGCTTACAGAGCAGATAGTTGATGTTTCATGTTTCTTTTGGAGTTAAATAATAAATTTTTTTTTTCTTTAAATAATGGAATTTGGGTAGTTCTCTGTCACTCATAGTTGAGCAGATTATGAGGCAAGGTGAGCTTTTCTGTGTGCCTGGTTTAAATAAGCAGAAGTGTTTGCCCCGTGTTTTCCCTGGAGTATCAGAGACTGAGAGCTGACCTTATGGAGGTTTATAAAATCGTGAGCGGCATGGATGGGATAAGTAGACAAGGTCTTTTCCTTTGGGTGGGAGAGTCCAGAACTAGAGGGCATAGGTTTAGGGTGAGAGGAGAAAGATTTAAAAGATACCTAAGGGATAATTTTTTCATGCAGAGGGTGGTGCATGTATGGAATGAGCTGCCAGAGGAAGTAACATGGACTAGTACAATCACAATAGAATTTGAATCTTACTGTTTTGATGAAATAAACCAATGAGATGATCCGATGTTTTGTGGCATTAAAAAGCCGGCATTTTGAACGGTTAGCCAGAGAGAGAGACCAAGAGCACTTCCGCCATACAAACTGCCTGCAGACCCGCTGTCTGAAAAGTACCCTTTCATATGAATAATCTGTGCAGCAGAAGACTGAAAACGGTCCAGAGGGAATCTATTGATTGAGGACGTTTGACACCTGAAGATGGTAACTGGTTTTGAAACTTTATCTTTTTGCAAATTTAACAGGGGCTTTATCGGATCAGTATATTGTTGTTGAGTGGGAGGCACTTGGATAGGTATGTGAATAGGAAGGGTTTAGAGGGAT
>NW_025131461.1:0-1143 GCF_004010195.1 Chiloscyllium plagiosum
GGTTACAGTCCAACAGGTTTAATTGGAGTTAAATATTAAACACAACGCCAGGTTACAGTCCAACCGGTTTAATTGGAGTTAAAAATCACACACAACGCCAGGTTACAGTCCAACAGGTTCAATTGGACTTAAAAATCACACACAACGCCAGGTTACAGTCCAACAGGTTCAATTGGAGTTAAAAATCACAAACAACGCCAGGTTACAGTCGTACAGGTTCAATTGCAGTTAAAAATCACACAACACCAGGTTACAGTCCAACAGGTTTAATTGGAGTTAAAAATCACACAACACCAGGTTACAGTCCAACAGGTTTAATAGAAGTTAAAAATCACACAACGCCAGGTTACAGTCCAACAGGTATAATTGGAGTTAAAAATCACACAACGCCAGGTTACAGTCCAACAGGTTTAATTGAAGTTAAAAATCACACAATGCCAGGTTACAGTCCAACAGGTTTAATTGGAGTTAAAAATCACACAAGGCCAGGTTACAGTCCAACAGGTTTAATTGGAGTTAAAAATCACACCACACCAGGTTACACTCCAACAGGTTTAATTGGAGTTAAAAATCACACACAACGCCAGGTTACAGTCCAACAGGTTAAATTGGAGTTATAAATCACCCAACGCCAGGTTACAGTCCAACAGGTTCAATTGGAGTTATAAATCACACACAATGCCAGGTTACAGTCCAACAGGTTTAATTGTAGTTAAAAATCACACAAGGCCAGTTTACAGTCCAACAGGTTTAATTGGAGTCAAAAATCACACACAACGCCAGGTTACAGTCCAACAGGATCAATTGGAGTTAAAAATCACACACAACGCCAGGTTACAGTCCAACAGGTATAATTGGAGTTAAAAATCACACAACGCCAGGTTACAGTCCAACAGGTTTAATTGCAGCTAAAAGTCACACAAGGCCAGTTTACTGTCCAACAGGTTTAATTGGAGTCAAAAATCACACAATGCCAGGTTACAGTCCAATAGGTTTTATTGGAGTTAAAAATCACACACAACGCCAGGTTACAGTTCAACAGGTTCAATTGGAGTTAAAAATCACACACAATGCCAGGTTACAGTCCAACAGGTTTAATTGGAGTCAAAGATCACACACAACGCCAGATTACAGTCCAACAGG
>NW_025131462.1:0-1143 GCF_004010195.1 Chiloscyllium plagiosum
ATACCTCCCACTGTACAGTAACCATCATGGCCCAACATACCTCCCACTGCACAGTAACCATCACACCCCGTCATACCGCCCACTGCTCAGTAACCATCACAGCCCGACAAATCTCCCACTGTACAGTGACCATCACGGCCTGGCATATCTCCTACTGTTCAGTAACTGTCACACCCCGACATATCTCTCACTGTACAGTAAGCATCACATCCCGACATACCTCCCACTGTACAGTAACCAACGCAGCCCGACATACCTCCCACTGTACAGTAACCCTCCCGGCCCGACATACCTCCCAATGTACAGTAACCCTCAAGGCCCGACATACCTCCCACTGTACAGTAACCATCACAGCCCGACTAACCTCCCACTGTACAGTAACCCTCACGGCCCGATATACCTCCCACTGTACAGTAAACATCAAGGCCCGACATACCTCCCACTGTACAGTAACCATCACGGCCCCACATACCTCCCACTGTACAGTCACCATCACAGCCCGACATACTCCCACTGTACAGTAACCATCACAGCCCGACATACCTCTGACTGTATAGTAACCGCCACGGCCCGACATACCTCCCACTATACAGTAACCATCACGGGCCGAGTTACCTCCCACTGTACAGTAACCATCACGACCTGACATACCGCCCGCTGTACAGTAACCCTCCCGGCCTGACATACCTCCCACTGTACAGTAACCATCACACCCCGACATATCTCCCACTGTACAGTAACCATCACACCCCTACACCCCTCCCACTGTACAGTAACCACCACAGCACGACATACCTCCCACTGTAAAGGAACCATCGCACCCCGACATACCTCCCACTGTACAGTAACCGTCACACCCCTACACCCCTCCCACTGTACAGTAACCACCACAGCACGACATACCTCCCAAGGTAAAGGAACCATCGCACCCCGACATACCTCCCACTGTACAGTAACCATCGCACCCCGACATACCTCCAACTGTACAGTAACCATCGCACCCCGACATACCTCCAACTGTACAGTAACCATCACGGCCCGACATACCTCCCACTGTACAGTAACCATCGCACCCCGACATACCTCCCACTGCTCAGTAACCCTCCCGCCCGACATACCTCCCACTGTACAGTAACCACCACA
>NW_025131463.1:0-1143 GCF_004010195.1 Chiloscyllium plagiosum
TGCTATTTTTATAAAACATTGAATGGAAACTCTTTGGACATGCCGAATTTCCTTTCGCTGCTGAAGAAGAAGTGTTGCTTTTCTTTCTTGACTGTAACGTTAAAGTGGATGGACTAGGACAGTTTGCTGTTCATTATCGCTGCCTCAAACCTGACGCTGTCGACCATCTCCACTTCAGCATATTTGATGCAGAGAGGGATGTGTTCTCCTACTCCAGCTGCAACCTAACCAAAGTCATGTAACACTGGAGAATATCGTGGTTGTTCTTAAAAGTGATCTGAGGAGATCCACTGAGCTGTCTTCTTAAAAGCACCTCTTTTGATGCAGATGCATTCACATGTTTAGTCGGGGGTTCTAAAACAAAGAATCTTCAAGGATAACTAACAGAAGCAAAAAATGCAAAATTACTGGAGAAAATCAGCAGGAATAACAGTATCTGTGTACACAAATAAAGAGAATACTGTGAGGCGAGATAAGGTTTCCATAACTGGCAACTGATAAGCAAAGGTGACAGTTGTTCTGAAGACCTTTTTGAGTGGTTTGGTTGGAATGATTTATCTACTGCATGGGGATGGAGCCCAGAAGGAGGGAGAGAAAATGGCAGGCAACCAAAGGGCCTATTTCGAGCGAGCCATAAAACATAAACAGCTAGATATGCGGTTATGTGAAAAAGAAATGAAGAATTGAAAATGTGTTTCTTTACTGAAGGCAAGCTACCTGCGGAAATGTTCTGGCCATGTAATGCTAAGTAATAGGCTGGCAAAAATGTATTCAGACTTTGGTAAACTCGATGTTGAGTTCTAAGGGCTGTTAGTTGTCTTGTAATTATTGTACCTTGGAAAAACAGCTGCTTGCAGAGCGACTCTCACAAGACGCTGTCTCAATTTTGTTTTCATTGGACAGTTCCATTGACGATGTTGTACAATCTTAATATCACGTTGAAATGTCAGCCTTGTAAAACACCTCATTTTTGTATTGTGTTTTATGTGATAGAATTATTGGCTTTCATGCGATCAACCGTTAAAGTTGAAAGTCCCAAGGTCATTTCCATCTGAAAAGATACCATCGATTAGAATTCTAATTGTACTGGAATTTTCTGCTGCAAATATCACATTGTCATTAGCTGCATATCAGCTGAAAATG
>NW_025131464.1:0-1143 GCF_004010195.1 Chiloscyllium plagiosum
CCCACACAGGACACTCAGGACCAACGCAGGACACACAATGACCCACACAGAACACTCAGGGCGCACGCAGGAAACTCAATGACACGCGGGACACTCATGTCCCACGCAGGACTCTCAATGACCCACGCAGGACACTCAGGACCCAAGCAGGACTCTCAATGACACACACAGGACACTCAATGACCCACATAGGACACTCAATGAACCACGCAGGACACTCAATGACCCACGCAGGACACTCAATGACCCACGCAGGACACTCATGACCCATGTAGGACACTCAATGCCCCACACAGGACACACAATGACAAACACAGGACACTCAACGACCCACGCAGGACACACATGACCCATGCAGGACACTCAATGACCCACGCATGACACTCATGATCCACGCAGAACACTCAATGACCCACGCAGGACACTCATGACCCATGCCGGAGACTCAATGACCCACCCAGGACACTCAGGACCCAGGCAGGACACTCATGACCCACGCAGGACACACAATCAACCACGCAGGACACTCATGACCCACGCAGGACACTCAATGCCCCACGCAGGACACTCAATGACTCACGCAGGACACTCATGACACATAGGACACTCAATGACCCACACAGGACACTCATGACCCACGCAGGACACTCAACGACCCAAACAGGATACTGATGCCCCACGCAGGACACTCAATGACCCACCCAGGACACTCAGGACCCAGGCAGGACACTCAGGACCAACGCAGGACACTCAATGACCCACGCAGGACACTCATGACCCAGGCAGGACACTCAATGCCCCACGCAGGACACTCAATGACTCACGCAGGACACTCATGACCCACATAGGACACTCAATGACCCACACAGGACACTCATGACCCACGCAGGACACTCAACGACCCAAACAGGATACTGATGCACCACGCAGGACACTCAATGACACACCCAGGACACTCAGGACCCACGCAGGACACTCAATGACCCACACAGGACACTGAATGACCCACACAGGACACTCAATGACCCACACAGGACAGTCAGGACCCACGCAGGACACTCAATGACCCACACAGGGCACTCAATGTCGATCGCAGGACACTCAGGAGCAACGCAGGACACTCAATGACCCACACAGGTCACT
>NW_025131465.1:0-1143 GCF_004010195.1 Chiloscyllium plagiosum
TACTCACCAGATCATATCTCTAGAATACTGCAGCACCCGCCAGATCATATCTCCAGAAAACTGCAGTACTCACCAGATCATATCTCTAGAATACTGCAGTACTCACCAGATCATACCTCCAGAATACTGCAATACCCACCAGATCATATCTCCAGAATACTGCAATACCCACCAGATAATACCTCCAGAATACTGCTGCACTCGCCAGAGCATACCTCCAGAATATGCCAATACCCACCAGATCATATCTCCAGAATACTGCAGTACCCACCAGATCATACCTCCAGAATACTGCTGCACTCGCCAGAGCAGACCTCCAGAATATGCCAATACCCGTCAGATCATATCTCCAGAATACTGCAGTACTCGCCAGATCAAATCTCCAGAATGCTTCAGTACTCACCAGATCATATCTCCAGAATACTGCAGTACTCGCCAGATCATATCTGCAGAATACTGCAGTACTCGCCAGATCACATCTCCAGAATATGCCAATACCCGCCAGATTATATCTCCAGAATACTGCAGTAACCGCCAGATCATATCTCCAGAATACTGCAGTACCAACCAGATCATATCTCCAGAATACTGCAGTACTCACCAGATCATATCTCCAGAATACTGCTGTACTCACCAGATCATATCTCCAGAATATGCCAATATCCGCCAGATCATATCTCCAGAATACTGCAGTACTCACCAGATCATATCTCCAGAATACTGCAGTACTCACCAGATCATATCTCCAGGAAACTGCAGTACTCACCAGATCATATCTCCAGAATACAGCAGTACTCGCCAGATCACATCTCTAGAATACTGCAGTACTCGCCAGATCAAATCACCAGAATGCTGCAGTACTCACCAGATTGTATCTCTAGAATACTGCAGTACTCACCTGATCATATCTCCAGAACACTGCAGTACTCGCCAGATCATATCTCCAGAATACTGCAGTACTCGCCAGATCATATCTCCAGAATATGCCAATACTCACCAGATCATATCTCCACAATACTGCAGTACTCGCCAGATCACATCTCCAGAATACTGCAGTACTCACCAGATCATATCTCCAGAATACGGCAGTACTCACCAGATCATATCTCTAGAATATGCCAATACCCGCCAGATTATATCTCC
>NW_025131466.1:0-1143 GCF_004010195.1 Chiloscyllium plagiosum
ATACAAACACACACACAAGCATATTGCTCAGGATAGTAAAAGTGAAGATTGTAATAGAATTCGTAGTTGCTGAAACTGAATGAGAAATTAGAAGATTTATAGAAATGTGTGAGTGTACTGGAAATTTATGATAATTATACCTGGATAGCTGTGCCTTTAACAATTTTGTGAAGGAAACAAGTAAAAAGTTGTCTTGTTCACAGAACACAAGGCTGCCTTTGAAAGGATGAAGACAAATGGAAAGAAATGAACCAATGTTGGCCACCCCTGATTTTACCAGACTTTTCAAAATGACAGGTGATGCTGGTGACTTGGAGCTGTGTACTGTCTTGTTACAGGATGGTGAATCAGGTATAGAGAAAACCATAGGGTACTTCTCTGAGAAGCTATGCCAGTCGTTGGAAAAAATACTCTCTGACAGAAAAGGGGGATTTGGGTGTGTTGTTGCCTCTTCAACACTTTAAAGTCTGTCCGACAAGGAACAGCGAAATGCTAAGATTCCCTAAACATAATTCACTCGCCTTCATTGAAAAGTTTCAAATAAATAATGCAGGACTATTCTGATGGAGTCTTTTGTTGCAACCACTGAATGTAAAGATTGTGAACTTCGCTGCAACACTGAACGTAATTGCTGATGTATTGTCCAAAGTGTTAAATGCTGGCATAAGGGAATGATTTAAGGAATGCTCGAATTGCACAACATTGTAAGAGGGGAGGAAGAATAAGTGGATCGTAATCTTGTGTTTTACTTTTTGTGCATCATTTATTTCGTAAAGAAATGTATTTTTGAAATTGCATTTCATGCTTCTAAGGCATATAATGATAACATTCGAAAAAAAATCTGGAGTTTAATTATGTCCTTAAAAGTGAGAAAAGAGACACTTTAAAAACAAGGAAGTGGAGAATTGTTACATGATCTGAAAGCAATTCACCAGATGTTGAGAGTGACCCAGTGATTGAAGTGTGGTTGTGGACCTATTTACAGGTGGAGTTTTGGTTTGCAGCAGGTAACTGATTGGTTTGTGAACATGTGACCAATTCTCAATGAGACAGCCTTCAGCCTGCCAGTAGCAATGTGATTGGTTCTCAGACAGCTGAACAGCTTCGTCGATGAACCAGATACAGAGAAGCCTTCAGAAATCC
>NW_025131467.1:0-1143 GCF_004010195.1 Chiloscyllium plagiosum
TATCTGTGAATGTGTTTGCTATCGGTGAGAGATAGCTGGGAATGTGTTCATTATCAGTGAAAGATACCTGGGAATGTGTTCATTATCGGTGATAGATTGTTGGGAATGTTTGCATTATCGGTGATAGATGGCTTGGACTGTATTCACTGTTGGTGATGGATGTCGGGGAATGTGTTAACTGTCGATGCTAGATTATTCGGAATGTATTCAATACTGGTGATAGATAGTTGGAACTGTGTTCACTCTGGGTCACAAATGGCTGGGAATGTGTTCACTATTGGTGATAGAGGCCGGGAATGTGTTCACTTTCGGTGACAGATTCATGGGAATGTGTTCAATATCGGTGAGAGATACCTGAGAATGTGTTCATTATCAGTGATAGATAGTCGAGAATGTGTTCATTATCGGTGAAAGATAGCTGGGAATGTGTTCAACATCAGAATAGATACCTGGAAATGTGTTCACTATTGGTAACAGATAGTTGGAATGTCTTCATTATAGATGGCTGGGAATGTGTACACTACTAGTGATAGATCCCTGGGAATGTGTTCAGTATCGGTGATAGATCGTTTGGGATGTGTTCACAGTTGGTGATGGATAGCTGGGCATGTGTTCTCTATCGGTGAAACATAGCTGGGAATGTGTTCACTATCTGTGATAGACGGGGGGAATGTGTTCACTATTGGTGATAAATGACTGGGAATGTGTTCAATATTGGTGACAGATAGGTGATAATGTATTCATTATCAATGATAGATTGCTGAGAATGTGTTCAATATCGGAGAAACACAACTGTGAATGTCTTAATTTTTGGTGACAGCTGGGATTGTATTCTCTATCAGTGAAAGATAGCTGGGAATGTGTTCACTATCTGTGGTATATAGCTGGGAATGTGTTCATTATAGGTGATAGATAGCTGGGAATGTGTTCACTCTCAGTGAACGGTATCTGGGAATGTGTTCATTATCAGTGAGAGGTAGCTGGGAATGTGTTCATAATCGGTGACAGATGGCTGGGAATGTGTTCACTGTAGGCGATAGATAGCTGGGATTGTGCTCACTACTGGTGATGCATAGCTGGGAATGTGTTTACTATTGGCGATATATAACTTGGACTGTGTTCACTATCGGTGATGGATATCTG
>NW_025131468.1:0-1143 GCF_004010195.1 Chiloscyllium plagiosum
TGTCACTTTGCATAATTTGATGAACATACACTACGAATGCTTAGCGTGTAGTCATATTTGCTATTAAGCAGTGATTTAAAGACAGCACAACGTTCCTGTTTACCTGTTGAGATATCCCGCATTTGACCACCAGAGGCACTGTTTGAGGCATCCACATCTTGTACCACACCTGCATTAACCAGAGCCTTTCAACAAAGCACACAACAACATGACAACAGATGGATAGGTTGGAAATTAACTGATCACTAATAGTACACTTAATCCACTCCAGAGACCTAGCGTTTCAAGGAGAGAGCCCAGTGACCTGGTGAGCTGGAGTTTCGTGCTCAGCAGCAAAGCAAAGATACTTATCACTAACCTCAAAGAGCTCTGCCGAAGGAGATCTATCAAACTAGGAATCTGGCCATAACTGTGGCAGGAAATTCTCTAACTCTGGACTGGAGTCAAGAAAATGGCTTGGAGTGCAACAGAATTGATGTCATCGAGCCAGTAGGGAACACATTAAACTGATGAATTGACGCTCAGTGAATCAGGAAAACACATCAAACTGGTCACTGGGAAATACATGTATAAATGTATTATGATAAACTAAAGATAAACTGACGTTTAGAGAAAGAAAATAATTATAAAACTGTGTGAAAGTTGCTTTATCATTTTGGAAACTTTTGACATTCCACAAAGATAAAGTTAGCTTTTCATTAATTCTGATTCTTGTACATTGATGTAAACCCAGTTACACCTTATTATAGTTTTCAGGATTTTAAAACTAGTGACTAATGATGCTTGTAAAAGAGCTCAAGAGGAGATAAAGGTCCAATGATATTATTGCACGTCTGTTCATCCAGGAAGCCCTGCTAATATTCTGGGAACCTGGGTTCAAATCCCACATGGCAAATGGTGGAATTTAAACTCAATGTTAAAAAAGAAATTAGAATTAAGAATTTGCTGATGACTGTAAAATTATTGACAATTTAGGAAAGACTGATGTGGTTCATTAATGCCCTTCAGGGAAGGAAATTTGCCATCCTTACCTGGGAAGGGCAAGATTCGTGAACCGTGGATGACAGGAGAAATTGTATGACTAGCCAAGAGGAAAACGGAAGCGTACGTAAGGTTCAGGCAGCTAAGGACAGAATGGGCCCT
>NW_025131469.1:0-1143 GCF_004010195.1 Chiloscyllium plagiosum
GTCTCCCATGGGGAACCTCATCAAAACCCTTATGAAGTCCATATAGACCACATCTACCCCTCTGCCCTCATCAATCCTCTTTGTTACTTCCTCAAAAAACTAAATCAAGTTTGTGAGACATGATGCCTCACACACAAAGCCATGTTGACTATCCCTAATCAGTCCTTGCCTTTCCAAATACATGCACATCCTGTTCCTCACGATTCCGTCCAACAACTTGCCCATCACCAACGTCAGGTCCACTGGTCTATAGTTCCCTGGCTTGTACTTAACACCCTTCTTATACAATGGCACAGCGTTTGCCAACCTCCAGTCTTCCGGCACCTCACCTGTGACTATCCATATTACAAATATTTCAGCAAGAGGCCCAGCAATCACTTCTCCAGCTTCCCACAGAGTTCTAGTGTTCAACTGATCAGGTACTGGGGATTTATCCACCTTTACCCGTTTCAAGACATCCAGCACTACCTCCTTGTAATATGGACAGTTTGCAAGGTGTCACCATCTATTTCCCTACATTTTATATCTTCCATATCATTTTCCATAGTAAATACTGATGCACAATATTCCTTTCATAAATCCCCCATACTTCCTGTGCTAGAAAAAATATTCTGTTGTTTTGGATGTCTGATAAACCTCCGGGTCTATTGGGTAGTTGTAAGGTCGTCATGGAGAATATCCCTTTGGACTTTCTCACCAGTATGGTGCGCCGAAACGCAGAGATTTGTGTAAGGTATGGCAACCCTTTTTGGATTACCGCGATCCAGGCTTATCTGCCACCCTAAAAAGGACTTTTGTATAGTCATGATGATATTGTCTAATGAATCACATATTAGGAATTATGAACGTATGCATGTGTATCAGTTAATGCTCTCGAAGAACAAGAGCTATCACTTTGTTATGCTGAACCGTATTATTTATTTATTATTTATTGTTTATTTTTGTTTTTCTTCTGTCCGTTTAGAGACTAACTTATTTTGTATATACATGCACATGGGTGTAACTTTGTTCAGTTATTTGAGTTGTTTTGTTATTGGTTTAATATAATAATAAAAATATCTTTTTAAATAAAAAATTTTGCTAAAGAATTAAAATGCTAATATTGATAGTTTAGAGTCCCAAATAACTCTTATTAGAGAGACC
>NW_025131470.1:0-1143 GCF_004010195.1 Chiloscyllium plagiosum
CTGAATTTCCTTTGCTGCAGGCATTAGGAATATTCCATTGAATCCTCAACAGGAATCCTACATAAGTGAAAAAGATGTCTGATTGGTTTTCAGCTCTCATATGTTGCTGTTACGCGAAAATCAACCGGTACCATGTAGAGTCTCGTTGAAAGTTCCACTGACTGTATGACTACATCATCGGTCTTTCTAAATTTATGAGTGATTCATAGTTTAAAATGAAATTACACATTTGCATGTGCCTGCATGAACTTATTTACAACAAAACCATGTCTTCATGGTACCTGCCATAAAATTAATGTAGGTTTTCTTAAAATTGAATGCTTAGTTTCATTTTCTCATCCACCGGCTATGCTTCTGATGCAATCTAATTAGGTTAGATGGTTCCATACGAATATCTCCCACTTTCATACCTGAAATGCCCTGGACTTGTATAGGCCACGAGGGATCTAGATACGGTAAACAGCTAAGGTTATTTTCAGAGTCTATAAACTCGAGGGCAGAAATCAAGTTGATAGGGGTAAGATTTTCATGCAGAGGGTAGTGTGCGTATGGAACAAGCTGTCAGAGGAAGTGGTAGAGTTGGATACAATAACAAACTTTATGAGGCATCTGGATGGGTATATGAATAAGAAGAGTTTAGACGGTTATGTGCCTAATGCGGCAAATGGAATTACATCAGATTGAAATATCTGGTGGGTGCAGATGAGCAGGACCGAACGGTCTATTTACAAGCTGTATGACTCTATATATCCATCAGACCTTCATTTTAGTAACGAGTAAAGTGCAACATCTTTGAAAATCTTCTAAATCAATTGCATATGTTTCTAACAGTATAGTGTTTCAGAACTACATTCAATGCATCAGATTATAATCGAAGCATTGCCATGTACAAATGAAATAAAGCATCCCTATGATTATACCTGATAGCCTTTGTAGGGAACTGCATCAATGCATGCATTTTCTTTATCATTTGCCAAATCTCCTGACTAAGTTTAAGTTATTCTTGTACTGGAACATGCAAATCCCTGAGTACCACAGAATATTGCGATTTCTTTCTCCATGTAAGCATTTCATTATTGTTTTGTACGTCCGTCACAGCACGAATCATCATTATACCATTACTGCTGAAGATTTTATCACTAA
>NW_025131471.1:0-1143 GCF_004010195.1 Chiloscyllium plagiosum
TCCAGGGACCCCCTTTCCCCTGGGTAATATTAACACATGCCAGGGACCCCCTTCCCTATGGGCAATATTAACACATTCCAAGGACCCCCTTTCCCCTGGGCAATATTAACACATTCCAGGGACCCCCTTTCCCCTTGGCAATATTAACACATTCCAGGGACCCCCTTTCCCCTGGGCAATATTAACATATTCCAAGGACCCCCTTTCCCCTGGGTAATATTAACACATTCCAGGGACCCTCTTTCCCATGGGCGATATTAACACATTCCAGGGACCCCCTTTCCCATGGGCAATATTAACACATTCGGACCCCCTTTCCCATGGGCAATATTAACACATTCCAGGGACCCCCTTACCCATGGGCAATATTAACACATTCCAGGGACCCCCCTTTACCATGGGCAATATTAACACATTCCAAGGACCCCCTTTCCCCTGGGTAATATTAACACATTCCAGGGACCCCCTTTCCCAAGGGCAATATTAACACATTCCAGGGACCCCTTTTCCCCTGGGTAATATTAACACATGCCAGGGACCCCCTTCCCTATGGGCAATATTAACACATTCCAGGGACCCCCTTTCCCATGGGCAATATTAACACATTCCAAGGACCCCCTTTCCCATGGGCAATCTTAACACATTCCAGGGACCCCCTTCCCTATGGGCAATATTAACACATTCCAAGGACCCCCTTTCCCATGGGTAATATTAACACATTCCAAGGACCCCTTTTCCCATGGGCAATATTAACACATTCCAAGGACCCCTTTTCCCATGGGTAATATTAACATATTCCAGGGATCCTCCTTGCCCCGGTCAAAATTAACACATTCTAGAGAACCCCCTTCCCTATGGGCAATATTAACACATTCCAGGGACCCCTTTTCCCATGGGCAATATTAACACATTCCAGGGACCCCCTTTCCCATGGGTAATATTAACACATGCCAGGACCCCCTTCCCTATGGGCAATATTAACACATTCCAAGGACCCCCTTTCCCATGGGCAATATTAACACATTCCAGGGACCCCCTTTCCCATGGGCAAGATTAACACATTCCAATGCCTCCCTTCCCCTGGGTAATATTAACACATTCCAAGGACCTCCTTTCCCATGGGCAATATTAACACATTCCAGG
>NW_025131472.1:0-1143 GCF_004010195.1 Chiloscyllium plagiosum
GTCCCGGTGTATATTGTAGTGAACAGCTGTCCCGCTGTATATCGTAGTAAACAGCTGTCCCGGTGCATATTGTAGTGAACAGCTGTCCTGGTGTTTGTTGCAGAGAACAGCTGTCCTGGTGTTACTTGTAGAGAACAGCTGTCCTGGTGTATATTGTAGTGAACAGCTATCCTGGTGTATATTGTAGTGAACAGCTATCCTGGTGTATATTGTAGTGAACAGCTGTCCCGGTGTATGTTGTAGATGACAGCTCTCCCGGTGTATGTCGTAGTGAACAGCTATCCCGGTGTATATTGTAGTGAACAGCTGTCCTGGTGTATGTTGTAGAGAACAGCTGTCCCGGTGTATATCGTAGTGAACAGCTGTCCCGGTGTATATTGTAGTGAACTGCTGTCCTGGTGTAAGTTGTAGAGAACAGCTCTCCCAGTGTATATTGTAGCGAACAGCTGTCCCGGTGTATATCGTAGTGAACAGCTATTCCGGTGTATATTGTAGTGAACAGCTGTCCCGGTGTATATCGTAGTGAACAGCTGTCCCGGTGTTTGTAGCAGAGAACAGCTGTCCTGGTGTATGTTGTAGAGAACAGCTGTCCCGGTGTATATTGACGTGAACAGCTGTCCTGGTGTATATTGTAGTGAACAGCTGTCCCGGTGTATATCATAGTGAACAGCTGTCCCGGTGTATATCGTAGTGAACAGTTGTCCCGGTGTTGATTGTAGAGAAAAGCTGTCCCGGTGTATATCGTAGTGAACAGCCATCCCGGTGTATATCGTAGAGAACAGCTGTCCCGTTGTATATCGTAGTGAACATCTATCCCGGCGTATATCGTAGTGAACCGCTGTCCCGGTGTATATAGTAGTGAACAGCTGTCCCGGTGTATATAGTAGTGAACAGCTATCCCGGTGTATATTGCAGAGAACAGCTGTCCCAGTGTATATTGTAGTGAACAGCTGCCCCGGTGTATATTGTAGTCAAAAGCTGTCCCGGTGTATCTTGGAGAGAACAGCTGTCCCGGTGTATATAGTAGTGAAAAGCTGTCCCGGTGTATATTGTAGAGAAGAGCTGTCCTGGTGTTTATTGTAGAGAACAGCTGTCCTGGTGCATATTGTTGACAACAGCTGTCCCGGTGTATGTTGTAGTGAT
>NW_025131473.1:0-1143 GCF_004010195.1 Chiloscyllium plagiosum
TCCTTTAATGATCTTATATGTCTCAATCAGATCACCTCTCAGTCTTTTAAACTCAAGGGTATACAAGCCCAGTCGCTCTAGTCTTTCAGCGTAAGGTAGTCCCGCCATTCCAGGAATTGACCTCGTGAACCTACGCTGCACTCCCTCAATAGTCAGAATGTCTTTCCTGAAATTTGGAGACCAGAACTGCACACAATACTCCTGGTGTGGTCTCATCAGTGTTCTGTACATCTGCAGAAAAACTTATTTGCTTCTTCACTCAATCCCTCTTGTTATGAATGCCAGCATGCTATTAGCCTTCTTCACTACCTACTGTACCTGCATGTTTACTTTAATTGACTGGTGAACCAGAACACCCAGATCCCTTTGTACTGACCCTTTACCTAATTGATTCCATTTAGGTTGTAATCTGCCTTCCTGTCATGAAAACTAGAAAGATTTATCTGGTGGTCAAATTCTGCCAATGAAAAACTGTCACATATGGGCACTCATATGCATGACATTGAAGGATTAGTTTGAAAAAATACATATTTTTACTTTTTTTTTAGTTGTGTCAAATTCGGTAGCATAACTAGTTTCATGTTACAAAGCTGATTTGTACAATATGAACCTTTTCTCCCATATTTCAGAGATATGAAGCCCCCAAGAACGTCAGGACAGAATCTTAACTGGGGGTACCTCTTTTCTTCTCTATGTTTAGTATAAGGGACAATCTTGGTGTGCATGTGTACATTTGTGCACAATTTCAAAACAAAAAAATCTTAATGATTTTAACAGAAGCCATAGATATCTTCCCATCTAGATTTTACACATGCATCATTCAAATCCATTTCAAAAGCAAATCTTCTTATTGTGAGTTTTTTTGCTGCTGCTAGAAGAGGTGAAACCTTGAGAAACAATCTCTCTCACAGGTGGCTGCCATGAACAGATAAAGCAGAGTTGTGAGTTGCTTTTTCTGTCAATGATAATGCACGTCAGAATTTCTGAGCTGCAGAATCATATTGCTGTGCGTGCTTTGCTGAAATGCTGAATTTCAGTTATTTCAAGTTATTTCAGAAATCCAGTTATTCAACTCGGCTCACTGTTTTTGACATTTCCTTCTAAGCTTGAAGAAGTAATTGAAAGCATCTTTCAACTCACCTC
>NW_025131474.1:0-1143 GCF_004010195.1 Chiloscyllium plagiosum
CAAAGACCAGCAAGAAGGCCCATGTATGGAGCCGCAGGAGATGGGGGAGATATTAAACAAGTATTTTGCATTAGTGTTTACTGTGGAGAAGGACATGGAAGATATAGAATGTGGGAAATAGACCATGACATCTTGAAAAATATCCATATTGCAGAGGAGGAGGTGCTGGATGCCTTGAAATGCATGAAAGTGGATAAATCCCCAAGACCTGATCAGGAGTACCCTAAAACCCTGTGGGAAGCTAGGGAAGTGATTGCTGGGCACCTTGCTGAGATATTTGTGTCAGCAATAGTCACAGGTGAGGTGCCAGAGGACTGGATGTTAGCTAACGTTGTGCCACCCTTTAAGAAGTGTGCTAAGGACAAGCCAGGGGACTATTGACTAGTGAGCCTGACATCAGTAGTGGGCAAGTAGTTGGAGGGAATCCTGAGGGACATGATTTACATGTATTTGGAAAGGCAAGGCCTGATTAGGGATAGTCAACATGACTGTGCGTGGAAAATCATGTCTCACAAACTTGATTGATTTGTTTGAAGAAGTAACGATGAGGATTGATGAGGGCAGAGTGGTAGACATAATCAGTATGGACTTAAGTAAGGCATTTGACAAGGTTCCTCATGGGAGACTGGTGAGCAAGGTTAGATCTCATGGAATACAGGGAGAACTAGCCATTTGGATACAGAACTAGCTTGATGGTAGAAGACAGAAGGTGGTGGGGGAGAGTTGTTTTTCAGACTGGAGGTCTGTGACCAGTAGTGTGCCACAAGGATTTATATAAATGATTAGGATGTGAACATAGGAGGTATAGTTAGTAAGTTTGCAGATGACACCAAAATTGGAGGTATAGTGGACAGCGAAGAAGTTTATCACAAAGTACAATGAGATCTTGACCAGATGGACAAATGAGCTGAGGAGTGGTAGATGGAGTTTAATTTAGATAAATGCGAGGTGCTGCATTTTGGAAAAGTAAATCAGAGCAGGACTTATACACTTAATGGTAAGGTCTGAGGGAGTGTTGCTGAACAAAGAGACCTTGGAGTGCAGGTTCATAGTTCCTTGAAAGTAGAGCCACAGGTAGATAGGATAGTGAAGAAGGCGTTTGGTATGCTTTAATTTATTGGTCAGAGCACCGAGTGTAGGAGT
>NW_025131475.1:0-1143 GCF_004010195.1 Chiloscyllium plagiosum
TGCTTCTCCTGCTGCTGTGGTCTACAGCACTACAGGAATACGCAGTTTCGAGCTGCAATACCTGCAGTGCAATTCTGCTGTCTGTCCCCCAATTCTCACTGAGACCCATTCACCCATCAGCCCTGTACTCAGTGACCTAATATGGTTTCTGATGTGGAAATACTTCCATTTTCAAACTCTCATTCTGCTGAGGGTCTGTCTCCCCGGGTCTTGCTTCCAATCTGACACATTCTGCAAAAACATTTAACTGATCTTAATTCAAATGTTTAATTCACCTGAATATCTTTCCTTGAGAAATACCATCTTCTGTGTTTAAATTGAATGTATTTCCTCTGTTTCTCTCCCTGACCATGACTAAGAGCTCTGTAGTGTCAATGATGCCAGCCTTGTGTAGTTTCAGAGCCAATGAATTCTCTGGATTCCCTATCATCATCACCACATTATATGTTTTCTTTTTTTGGTTTGATGCCTTATCTCTCATGGTTGCCTTGTCTTCATGAGTATGTTTCATCTGCTTGGGGTTGCATTTCTGGTATTATCTTCCAAATAATCCCCAGAAACTCCGCCCATTGTTTCTCTATGGTCTTTTCTGCTCAGCTCCCCTTCCAATTAACTCTGGCCAGCTACGCTCGCATGTCTTTGTAGTTACATTGCTTAATTATAACCACATTACATCTTGAAGAGAGCGTTACATATAAACTGAAAGAAGGAGTTTTGAGGGATAGGACACGAAGAATAATTGGTGGATTTCTTAACTAGATACGAAGGGAGAACGAGAGAGAGTATATAGAAATGGAGATGTGGAAAATGAGAAAACTAGATTATCGAAAGAAGTAGATGTACTTCCCTCAAAGTTTTGGCAATTCCTGTGTGCTGTAGCCCTTTGTACAGTGCAAGTACATCAGAGCAATATGTTGAAATGCTGGGTCTGATGCTATAACCTTTCTCTCAAATAATATGACAGACAGTAGTTTTGGAAAGAACCTCTCAAATAATATGACAGACAGTAGTTTTGGAAAGAACCGAGCAGGCCAACATATTTAATTGCTGGTAGAAAGGGGATTAACTGAAACAAATTGGGAAACGAGAGGCAAAAATTTATAACACACATCCAGATAAGAATGAGAGATTACAGTGGGAATC
>NW_025131476.1:0-1143 GCF_004010195.1 Chiloscyllium plagiosum
GTCTTTGATGCCCCAACATGACAAGTAGTGAAGCAGAGTCTACACAGATAGATTGCTCTATGTTGTTCCTCCTGGTTCCTTTGCTCGTGGTACACATGTGTCACTTTAACTTGGTTTTCTGAACGTGAGAGGGAAAAGTGAATGGTTTGTGCCAAGTCTCAAGGAAATGCCTTCTATCTCCGAGAAGACATTATTGTACTCCTATAGAGGATAGAAGATGATGGGAATAGCGAACTATTTCAGGAGTAAGACATTAAGGCTGCTGATAGATTTATGAACAGTTCAGAGACACACACCAACTGCACATTGAGACGGTGAGAATTCACTCAGAGCCTGGAGCTCCCTCTCAACCAACGTGGAGTCTCCACACTGGTACGTCAACTATTGGGAATTACATATCATGGGGAAAATGCAATTTCTCACAAAATCACCATCTTTTTTCTGGACATAATAAATGTTAATCCATAATCTTCAAATTTAAATGTAATCGCTTGTTATTCTCTTGCAGTGCTACGGATTTCACTGGATTATACTCTCATACCTTATATCAGTTAATTATCGTTTACACAATGTAATTCAATAATTTGCTTGCAAAGGTGCAAACATCTTATTGCACAGTTTGTATGCCTTTTCTTTTTTAGAGTTGTTGTAGCTTTAGCCCAAAAGTAAATGTTTTGTTTACTGAACAGCCTTGGGCAACTGTCTGTGTGGCGTTTGCACATTGTCGCCGTGTCTGCGTGGGTTTCCTCCGGGTGCTACGGTTTCCTCCCACAGTCCAAAGATATGCAGGTTAGGTGAATTGGCCATATTAAACTTCCCATAGTGTCAGGGGTGAATAGCGGGTAGGGGAATGGGTCTGGGTGGGTTACGCTTCGGAGGGTCGATGTGGACTTGTTGGGCAGAAGGGCCTGTTTCCATGCTGTAGGAATCTAAAAAAAGACCTGTTTATCGGGATTCAAGGGTCAGACACAGTATGTATTTTTCATGGGCTAAGAAACAGAAAGGAATAGAACACAGTGACTGTGGAGACTGATGAGGAGTAAAGTTACATCCCCCAAGTCCCCAATGTCCTCTTGACAGACATAATAAAATCAAATGTAGTAAAAGAAACAGATATATTCGGAAGAAGGAATGGCAAGTGAT
>NW_025131477.1:0-1143 GCF_004010195.1 Chiloscyllium plagiosum
GAAATGTCGATTCTGCTGCATCTCGGATGCTGCCTGACTGGCTGTGCTTTTCCAGCACCACACTCTCGATTCTGTTCTAGAACAATTTGGCAAGGGATAGGGCATTTTCTGGAGAACATGTCTTCACGTCTACTGCCAGCATGTTGTTACTGCTCGTAGCCTTTGCACTATCCAGTACCTTCAAGTTTCATAATATCACTTGGAGTAAATCGAATTGGCTGAAGATAGACTTGTGAGATGATGAGGAGCTCTGGACGATACCATGATGGATCATCCAGTTGGAACTTCTGAATGAAGTTTCTTGCAAATACTTCAGCCTTATCTTTTGCATGAATATGCTGGGATCTCCCATTATTGAGGGTGGAGATGGTTCTGAAGCCACCTGCTCCAGTGAGTTGTTTAATTGTCCATTGCATTCATGACTGGATAGAATGGACTGCAGAGATTAGATCTGGTTCATTGACAGAGCCAAGAAGGCAGATACAATTAAGATACTAGCACAGAAGGGTTTAGAAGAAATACAAGAGCAACCAGGTACGCCAGGTAGTGAAATATTCAGTTGTGTGAAGCAGCTTAAGGAGAGAGTGAAGACTGCAGATTCTGGAGATCAGAGTTAAAATGTGTGGTGCTGGAAAAGCACAGCAGGTCAGGCAGCATCCGAGGAGCAGGAGAGTCGACATTTCAGGCATAAGCTCTTAAACAGGAATGTCGGGAGTCCCAACGGGGCTGTGAGATAAATGGGTGCCGGGGTGGGGCTGGGGTAAAGTAGCTTGGAAGGCGATAGTAAGAAGAAGGTGGGGGGGTGATGGTGATAGTTTGGAGTGGTGGATGCAGCGGATAGGTGACAAGGAAGATGGATAGTTGGGACAGTTCAAGAAGGTGGTGCCGAGTGGAGGGTTGGATCTGGGATAAGGTCAGAGGAGGGGAGATGAGGAAACTCAACATGATCCATGTGGTAATAGAATCCCAAAGCAGATGATGAGGCATTCCTCCTTCAGGCATCAGGTGGCTTGGATTTGGTGGTGGAGGAAGCACAGGATTTGCACGTCCTTGGTGGAGTGGGAGGGGGAGTTGAATTGGTTGGCCACAGGGCAGTGGTGTTATTGGCTGCATGTGTCCTGGAGATGTTCCCTGAACCATTTC
>NW_025131478.1:0-1143 GCF_004010195.1 Chiloscyllium plagiosum
GTGACAGCAATTGAATCTCAGTCAGTGACTGGGTTTGACAATCAGACAGTGACAGGGATTCAATCTCAGTTAGTGACAGTGACTGAATCTCAGTTAGTGACAGGGATTGAATCTCAGTTAGTGACAGGGATTCAATCGCAGTCAGTGACAGGCATTGACCCTCAGACAGTGACAGGGATTGAATCTCAGTCAGTGACAGGTATTGATCCTCCGTCAGTGACAGGGATTGAACCTCAGTCAATGACAGTAAGTGAATCTGAGCCAGTGACAGGCATTGAACCTCAATCAGTGACAGGGTGTGAAACTCAGTCTGTGACAGGGGTTGAATCTCAAACAGTGACAGGGATTGAATCTCAGTCTGTGACAGGGATTGAACCTCAGTCAGTAACAGCAATTGAATCTCAGTCAGTGACTGGGGATTGACCCTCAGACAGTGTCAGGGATTGAATCTCAGTCAGTGACAGGGATTGAATCTCAGTTGATGACAGGGATTGAATCTCAGTCAGTGACAGGGATTCAATCTCAGTCAGTGACTGACATTGACCGTCAGACAGTGACAGGACTAAGCCTCAGTCAGTGACAGGGATTGAGCCTCAGGAACTAACAGGGATTGAACCTCAGTCAGTGACTGGGATTGACCCTCAGTCAGTGATAGGGATTGAATCTCAGTTAGTGACACGGATTGAATCTCAGTCAGTGACTGGGATTGACACTCAGACAGTGACAGGGATTCAATCTTGAATCTCAGTCAGTGACAGGGATTGAATCTCAGTTAGTGACAGAGATTGAATTTCAGTTAGTTAAATGGGATTGAATCTCAGTCTGTGTCAGGGATTGAACCTCCGTCAGTCACAGGGATTGAATCTCAGTCAGTGGCAGGGATACAATCTCAGTCAGTGACTGGGTTTGAATCTCAATCAGTGACAGGGATTGTACCGCAGTCAGTGACACGGATTGAATCTCAGCTAGTGACAGGGATTCAATCTCAGTCAGTGACCGGCATTGTCCCTCAGACAGTGACAGGGACTGAATATCAGTCAGTGACAGGGATTGAACCTCAGTCAGTGACAGGGATTGAATCTCAATCAGTGACAGGGATTGTACCTCAGTAGTCACACGGATTGAATCTCAGCTAGTGACAGG
>NW_025131479.1:0-1143 GCF_004010195.1 Chiloscyllium plagiosum
TGGGCAACCGCAACGTGAAGCTTTGTTATATTTGTCTCATTTCCTTCATTACTGTCCTGGTGAGGGAGGCTGGAGATTGGCTCGCTCGATCAGATGGAGGCACCAACGTATTGTTGACCTAATTTAATCGAGAATATAATTGGTAATATTCACTTTGGATGGTACATTTTTCTGTTTTGTGTTATGTTACTTGAGCACTTTCTGTTACTTGTCAATGCACTAAATCTCCAGAATGTCGGGAAGCTCCGTTAGGAATTGCTTCCGTGGTATTTGTGTGAGCAGTTCTGGACATACACGTCTCACACTTCCTCACAGACAGAAGTAATGAGTTTGTGTGTCTGATAATGGCTCTGCCTTTTGAGTTCTGCACCTTGTCCACATTAAGAGCTGTCAGTTTTTGGATTCACTGGAGAGTTGAGGGGATAACACGTTTTGTGAGGTTTTTTTTTAGTCAACGAAATTATTTGATGGAGAACTTGGGAATGTAACAAGGAGAATGGTCATTGTCTGTAAATGTCTGGAAAACATTCCTCTCTGTGTCATTTCAAAACATTACGCCTCAAGAAAAAATAAAATTCAAACACGCTGACTTAGTAACAAACAGCATGCGTTTTTGCAAGTGGTCTATTCAAACTGTTGTTAGGTACTGGAGTGCCACAGAATTGCCGAGCACGGAAGCAAATCTTCCTATCCAACTTGCACCTGCTGAACAGATGACCGTAACTAATCTAAACATATTTGCCAATATTTGTCCCTTATCTCCCCGAACACTTCCTGTCTGCATACCCATTTACATGCCTTTGAAGTGTTGTGAGTGCACCAATCCCTGTCACTAAATGTGGCAATTTATTCCACACGCACAAAAATGTCTGTATTAAAAACAAGTGTCGCTCACATCCTTTCAAATTGTACTTCTCTCACATTAAACCTGTGCTATCTCGCTTTAAACTCACGTGACTTCTGAGAAAGTGTAGATTGACGATGTTCTCTGCTCGTCTACCTCATGATTTTGTAAACTTTTCTAAGGACATCCCTCAGGCCTGAAGCTCCGGGGAAAACTGTCGAAGAATATTCAGCTTCTCACTAATGTCCACACCGTGCAAAATTTCTAATAGTTGTAAGTATTTTTTTTAATTATGCGAA
>NW_025131480.1:0-1143 GCF_004010195.1 Chiloscyllium plagiosum
TGGCTTGATTTCCCCGTTGACTATGCACGTACTACCTTTATACTCCTCTCGGGATTCACTTGATCTCAGCTCTGTTAACCTAACATATGCCTCCTTCCTTACCTTGACCAGAGCATCAATATATCTAGCCATCCAGCACTCCTTGCACCCACCAGCCTTGACCCTCTCACGAATAGAAACACGTTGGGTCTGGACTCTCTGAAACCAAGTTTTGATGGTCTTGCATTTTCCAACCGTCCCTTTACCTGTGAAAAGGGTATTCCAGTCAGCCTTTCACCGGGCTCACCTAACACTTTTAAAATTGTCCTTAGTCAAAGTTAGAACTTTAATGTTTACATCAGGTCTTTCCTATTCCGAAACGAATTTAAAACTAATATTTTGCGCAATAGACTTGAAAGTTAAATAAACACTTCCTGCATCTACCTAACAGGCTCGAGAGGCTGAATGGGCGCCTCGTGGACCTCTGTAATAGACTGGAAAGGCTGAGTGGCCTCCTCCTGTTCCTGTGTTTCAGACCCGAGACATTAAATGCCACAGCAACCCATGGATTACGAGTAGCCGTTAAACTGTATCTGATTGAGGTCCATCCCTTCTCAGTTACAGAAACACAAACAACACAATGTACTCCAGGTGCCCTCTCAGTAACACCTCATACAGCTGTAGCGACACATGTCTTTGTTTTGAATGATTCTGTTGGCAAAATGTACCAATATTCCAGATTTCCACCTTTTTAAGTAGCCACAGGCTAATATGGGCTAAATGGCCTTCTCTTTTCCCTCTGTAAGAGGCCCATCGAAACAGAATTGCTTTGGCCTGTTGCTGACCAGAAATCTCAATGCTCTGTCTCAAGGTTATGAGAGGATTTGATAAAGGGCATTAAAACCAGGAGTAGCCTCACACTGGTCAATAATATCATACTTTGTGTTGAGGTATCTAGAAACTTGCCCACTCGACTTTTTTTTATGCAGCCGATCTGTTATTTTATAACTGCCTCCTTTCATAAACATAGTGGAACATATATAGACCCCTGCAGTGTTCTGTTAATACTCTCATATACAAGTTACCAAAAGATTATAAAGATTTATGGTCTATCCCTCAGCAACCCTCAACCATTCCATCCAAACCCAGTAAATGTTCCCTTTT
>NW_025131481.1:0-1143 GCF_004010195.1 Chiloscyllium plagiosum
GTGTCAGTCTGCCATTTGCTGGGTGAGTTACATGTAAAGTGTTGGGTCAGTCTGCTGTTCCCTGGATGACTAACATTGACAGAATGGCGTCAGCCTACTCTTCCTGGGTGAGTTACATTAACAGAGTGCGGTCAGGCCATAATTTCCTCGTTGTGTTACATTGATCGTGTGATGTCAGACTTCTGTCCCCTGGTTGAGTTACATTGACAGAGTGGGGTCCATCTGCTCATCCCTGGGTGAGTTACGTTAGCAGTTTGGGGTCGGTCTGCTTTCCGCAATCCAGGAACTCCATCTCTAGCGGTTTCTTGTCAGTACCTCCATACTAAGGATTTGAGGAGTTAAGAAAAGTAACCCGTCCCCTACATCTTTGGGATAATTGGGGATGGGCAGCGAATCTTATCTCATTGAAAGACAACTGTGTCCCAGAAGTGCATTTCTAATAATTGCATGCACTAATTCGACACTGCAAGCGGTCGGGAATAATTTGAGGAGAGGTGCAGGGTAGAATAATTAAAGTCAAATGCACTGATGCCGAGGAGACATGACACAAGATGTGAGTGTGGAGCTGATGGTGCAAGGCTCAGTGTCAGTGCTATTGGTTCAGCATTTATTTCTCACTGTTCGCAATGACTCACACACCACTGCTGTCAATTCACAACAATGAGCCTGTTCATCTTGGTTTGAAAATCCCTGCGTGTGTATTAACGTGGTTAATGGGACTCGAGAGGAGATGAGCACATCCTCTTTATAATGTCAGTTTAAACAGATGAAAATATCTGTTGGATGCCAATGCAAGAGGATACTGTCTTTTTCTGTGCCTTTTCAGTGGGGCATGCTCAGCATTGAAATGTCTGTTTTTGCACAAGCAGAGTTTCATTGCCATTCATATTGAGCAAAGCTATTACAGAAAACGCGTTTTCGAATTCCTGTGATCAAGTGGTTCAGACATTGCACATATGGACGACAAATCTGGCTTTTAACGTAGCGCCGTGGCTTCGCTGGTGAAAGCACCTCCCATCACACTGGAGCCTGCTCATTGTATTGAAACCTCGTTATTTCTCGCAAGTATTGTGTTGCTGATCGAGAAACTCAGTGTCCTGTTTGAATTGTTGTATATTCTGATTTCGGGTTCCGGCTTCATTT
>NW_025131482.1:0-1143 GCF_004010195.1 Chiloscyllium plagiosum
GCTGCAGCTTGCTGTAGCTTTCTATAATATCGATGATACCTCAAACCTTTGTGTCATCTGCAAATTTACTAATCCACTTCTCAACCTCCTCATCCAAGTCATTTATAAAAACGACAAAGAGGAGAGGCCCAAGAACAGAGCCCTGCATGACCCCACTCACCACTGACCTCCAGGCAGAATACTTCTCATTCACAACCACTATCTGCTTTCTGTCAGCCAGGCAATTCTGAATCCAGATAAGCAAATCTCCCTGTATCCCATACTTTCTGGCTTTATGAATGAGTCTACCATGGGGAACCCTATCAAATGCCTTGCTGAAGCCCATATACACCACACCTGCTGTTCGACCTGTCTTGACACCTCTTTAAAAACCCAATAAGATTTGTGAGGCATGACCTGCTACTCACAAAGCCATGCTGACTGCCTTTAATCACACTATGCTTTGCCAAATAGTCATAAATCCTATCCCTCAGAATTCTTTCCAAAACTTTGCTCACCACAGTCGAAAGACTGACTGATCTGTAATTGCCAGGGATTTCCCTATTACCCTTCTTGAAAAGCGGAACAACATTTGCCTCCTTCCAATCCTCCGTTACTACTCCTGTGGAGAGTGAGGAGGTAAATATCCTCGCCAGCAACTTAACAACCCAATTCCTCGCTTCCTGGAGAAGGCTAGGATAAATCTGGTCCGACCCTGGGGATTTATCAGTCTTAATGTTTGCCAAAATTTCTAACACATCAACTTCATCAATCTTGATCTGCTCAAGACTATATCCCAGCTCCTTGACGTTTGCATTTATAGCAAGTTCCCTTTCCTTGGTGAATACCGAAGCAATAAACTCATTTAGGGCTTCCTCTATCTGCTCAGACTCCAGGCAAAAGTTCTCTATGCTATTCCTGATCGGCCCTACCTTCTCCCTTATCATTTTCTTATCCTCACGTACGGGTAACATGCCTTTAGGTTCTCCTTAATCCTTCTTGCCAAGCCTTTTTCGTGCCCCCTCCTGGCTCTCCTCAGTCCAAACCTGAGCTCCTTCCTAGCAAGCCTGTAATCTTCTTAAGCTGTGCTAGACCCTTGCTGCCTAGGTTCTCCTTAATCCTTCTTGCTAGGCCTTTTTCGTGCCCCCTCCTAGCTCTCCTCAG
>NW_025131483.1:0-1143 GCF_004010195.1 Chiloscyllium plagiosum
TTCTTTCCTATCCCAGGCTGATGCCAGTGTCCTTGGGAATTGATCCCATTGTTTTCTGTACGAATCCGCTGGTGAAATGTTTCCTTCCTAAATTTTCTACTTTTAATGCCACCTTACACGTAACTCGAATATTAATGTCGGAATTCCAACAATTGATATCCTGCTCTTTAATATCGGTCTTAATTCCTGACATTCCCGATACTGGTGCAATTATTCTATTTCATATTGAGACGGGGATAAATGCCACTTTTTTGAATACAATAAGGTGAGTGAAATGGAATAACCACATTTATTAATTTTAAGTGAACCCTGGTGCCTATAAAATGAGTGTATATGCTTGATTATTGTGTAAAATTTATTTGAATTAATTTTAAATTTTTAATGTGTTGGGCTATATTGTTTGGAGAGTCCGGCAGAACAGGAAATAGCTCCCGAACACACGCTTGGAGAAAAGCGGTGTAAAAGGTTTAGTATATGAACGATATGAATCCAGGGGATTCAATGATTGAACGTTCCTGTGCAATGGAGCTCAGGACATAATCACATCATGGCTGATCTTATTGAATATTAGAGCAAGTTGAAGGTCTGAACTGCCATGTGTTAGACTTCCATTTTGTGTTGCCACACATAGGGGGAAATTTGTCTTTTTCTGAAGTTGGGAATTGTCTGCAACATTATCCGCAACCAGCATTGTCGAGAATTTTCCATAACCGAAATCAGATCCTTATGTCTCTATCATAATCTATAACTGGCATGACTTGTGAAATGTTCGGATATCAGTTGATTGAACAAAGGACAAGATCCCGAGGGAAGAAGGATCACATTCCATGAAGAAGGCGAAATTGTTTCTGAGTCCGCTCAGAAACAGTGAATATATTTTACTAGTGTTTGCATTTTTTTGTAACAGAAGGTCGACAACAATTTGAACTAAAAGACTGTAATTTCCAAATTGCATTTGTTGTCAAGGAACTGGGAAGGAATCCTTCTGGATGGTAACATTTTTACCCTTCATATTAGGAAACGGAAAGATGGGGATTCTGTCTGCTCTTGATTAATCAAGTGTTTGGGAATATTTGAGAAATCATTTGTGCTTGGAGATGCGTGACTGCATGTTTAGAGATGGCGGGTTATTTGTTTTTAATT
>NW_025131484.1:0-1143 GCF_004010195.1 Chiloscyllium plagiosum
CTCTATCTACTTTGCAATGCCGGGGTTGCTTGTTTTTATTGTCAGTGCATTGAATATAAAGGTTGGGAGGTCAAGGACATTGGCTAGCCCACTATTGAAATACTGCATTCAATTTTATTTTCCCTGCCACAGGAATAATGTTATAAAACTTGAAAAGGTTCAGAAAAGGTTTACAAGCGTGTTGTAGGATTGAAAGTTTTGAGTTATCGGGAGAAGCTGAATAGGCTGCGGCTATTTCCCTCGGAGATTGAGGGGTGACCTTGTAAAGATTTATAAAATCATGAGGGGAATGGATAGGGGAAATAGCCAATATCTATTTCCAGGACTAGAAGTTGAAGGTACAAGGTGAGAGGGGAAAGATTTAAAAGGGACTTAAGGGGCAGTCTTCTTCTTGCAGAGACTGATGTGTACATGGAATGAGCTGTCAGAGGAAATGGTGGAGGCTGGTACAATTAAAACATATAATGTTTTAATGGATGGCTATATTAATATGAAGTGTTTAGGTGTGGGGCAAATGCTGGCGAATAAGATTAGATTAATTTCGGGTATCTGGACGAGATGGAAGTTTTGAACCAACGGTCTATTTCCGTGCTGTACATCTCTATGACACTATGACTCTATTAAAGATAGGAAGTGCATGGGGCAGACTGTCCAAGCGTTGGCACAGGGTTGATCTAAACACTTTTCAACATTCAGACAAATCATCTGCCAACAACCATGTCTCACGGTTTCTTTATGCTGATGACTGAGAGTTAAAATGTCATAGTGTGGACACAGACCGTTCCGTTAAACCCATTCACCCTGAACAGATCTAGTCCCATTTGCCAGCACTTGGCCCCAATCCCTCTGAACCCTTCCTATTCATATAACCATCCGGGTACCTTTCAAATGCTATAATTGTACCAGCTTCCACCACTTCCTCTGGCAGCTCATTCCATGCATGCACCGACTTCTGTTCAAGAAAAGTTGCCCCTTAGGTCCGTCTTAAATTTTCCCATCTCAACTTAACCCTATGCGCACCAGTATGAACTCCTCTTCCCCGTAGTAAAGATCTTGGTTATTCACCCTATCCATGCTCGTCATGATTTAGCAAACCTCTCTGAGGTCATCGAGTCAGAGAGTTACAAAGCACAGAAACAGACC
>NW_025131485.1:0-1143 GCF_004010195.1 Chiloscyllium plagiosum
CACGCGCACACACATGCACGCACACACACATGCACACACACAACACACACACATGCACATGCCCACACAGATGCACACTCAGACAAACGTACGTGCACACAGACATGCACACACACACAGGCGCACACACATGGGCACACACATTCACACACACAATCGCTCACAGTTACACAGGGACACAGAATGACAAAATAATATTTTGATTGACAAATATTAAAGCTCCACTAAACAATCCCTGGGTGTCAGATGAACACAGGACATTCACACAGCTGGGTCAGTCTCAAGACTTACCTCTCTCTGATACTGAGAGGCTCCTGTATCACACTCTGGATTGGAATCAGATGCTGTGTTTGGGAGCAAGATGTGGCACCATGAGATTAGGACAACTGTCCATTTGGATGTTCGGAACCAGCAATCTAACGGAATCAGAACAGATCAGAGAGAATCAAACAAATAACTTGGTGTTTAATTTGTGGAGTAGTTCCATTCTTGTTGTGTCAGTGTGTCTGTGAGTAAGATGGGGAGAGTATAGACTCCGCTTAAATCAGCATCTCCTGTGAGATTATACCTGCTTTTGAAGTTTAGATTCAGATATCGTCGATGGAGCTTCAGTCTGCATCGAAACCTGTGCTGTCCCTTCCTCGGGGTGGTTGATAGAGATACAGTAAAGGCAGCTTTATTTTGTATCTAACCCTATCCTGTCCCTTTCCTGATAGTGCCTGATGGGGACAGTGCAGGGGTGTCTTCATTTTACAGCATTGGAACAGGAATAAACCATTCATCCCCTCAATCCTGTCTCATCAATCAATCGGATCATGGCTAATCTGTGGCCTAACCCCATATCCCTTACTTTGGCCCACATCCCTCAATACGTTCACTGAACAAATATTTATCCATTGCAGATGATCCAGCATCCACTGCTGTTTGTTGAAGCTGGTTCCAAAACTTTCCTATCCTTTGTAACAAAGTGCTTCCTAACATCTCTCCTGAACGCTCTGGGCCCTAATTCTCAGACATTGTTTCCTCTTGTTCTTGAATCTGCAACCAGCAGGAATCGTTTTCCTTGATCTAGCCTGTCTCACATTGTTTATATATTGAAGGCTTTAATCGGATCACCCTTTACCTTCTCCATTCTCGAGGAAA
>NW_025131486.1:0-1143 GCF_004010195.1 Chiloscyllium plagiosum
CAATCCCAATAGTTTGTCGTTTTATTAAAAAAAAATCCCTCATTATCTTGTTTATTCTTACATTCTTGCTTTTTATAACCTCTGCAATCCATTCCAATTCCTATGTTGCGGACAAATGAGGTAAAAGGTCTGCTCTCATTGCAATGTAAGAGGTTTCTCTCGGCGTATCGTCTCATTTTGTTCTTATTTTAGGGCATTGTGGAGCTGCATGTCCTCCTCATATTCCTACAGCCTTGTCCTTCGTGTGCGATTATCTCTTTCCTGTCCATGATGAAGAGGCGCAAGAAATGTGGAATCTGTTTTTTTTTGCTATATAACACATTTATGGGCTGAAGGGCTTTGCATAATCCTGCATAATCAGCTCGTGATACTGAACCGTCTCCTCTCACGTCCCAGAAATTGGATGGAGAAAGTGATTGTATTCTCCTGTTCCCATACAACAGAAACCTTGGTATAAAATATTTACTTCGTTCCTTGATAAATCTATAATGTGCCTGCATATCCTCCTCCAAGTCCTATTCTAAAGGCTAAATGGTCTGAATGGCGTGCTGTAATTCGAGTGCAAAAATCCCTAGTGACTTTGTGGCCTCTACTATTTCCTGTGTTATATAAATGAGCAGGCTAATTGGACTCAACCTGTTGCTCCATAACACGGTATTGGCGCTGCATCCCCTACCCTATTGTAATCGGCTTCAGGGCCATGTTGCAAGAATATCATTTTTCATTCTTATAAACCCCGAATGCGTTTTGGGTAAAACTGTTTATCTTTTCCTCATACGTAAACACTTCAAACATTGAAGTCAGTCAAGTGAAACATTGTTGAGCAACAATTTAGCGTCATCAAAGAGGAAACACAATTGTGTAATGTGCCCTGCATGAGAGCTCACAGAAATACTGTACAGACAAAGCAATACTTTCTAAATGTAATACTTGTTCCCACTTAGTCATAGAGTCATAGAGATGTACAGCATGGAAACAGACCCTTCGGTCCAACCTGTCCACGCCGATCAGATATCCCCAAACAATCTAGTCCCATCTGTCACCATCCGGCCCATAGCGCTCCAAACCCTTCCGAAAATAAACCCATCCAAATGCCTCTTCAATGTTTCCATTGTACCACATTCTCTGGCAGCTCATTCCATA
>NW_025131487.1:0-1143 GCF_004010195.1 Chiloscyllium plagiosum
CGTCTGTTTGAAGACACAGCTTCCCTGTGAGCACCTCCTTAAATTCCTCTGCCGGGAATCATTTCTCCTTGTGGCACATGGTAACCATTTATCAGGTGGGTGTGAAACGGGTTTGTTTATGGAATTTCAACTCCTTCTTTTCCCAGGTATGGAGAATTGCTTTCAATTCCTGGATAACAGCTTGTCCTCATCCCTTCACAGTTTATTCCTGACAGATTTATTGCTGCTTCTTTTAATCTGTGAAAACTGATTGAAGTCCTGATGTCAACACTGTCAAAAAACTCTATATTTTAAGCTAATGATCCTACACTCAGCCCTGGAACATCTGGATAACATGGAATACCACAATTCCAAACAAATTCATCTCTCAACTCTGAGACTGAGGTCTCGGCCCGCACCCTGACACCTTTTCACCCTTCGCCGCTTCCCCACACCCCTATGCCCCACTCTCCAAAACTCACTCCTTGACTTCCTGACCCACAGACCACAATCAGTAAGAATAAGCAACAACACCTCCTCCAGCATAATCCTCAATCCCAGTGCCCCACAAGGCTGTGCACTCATCCCCACCGCCCCCCACCATCCTCCTTATACACTCACTGTGAGGCCAAATTCCAACCCAACGCCATTTACAAGTTTGCTGACATCACCACCGATGTAGGCCCGATCTGAAACAATGATAATACCCAAGACAGAAAATAGATTAAGTGCTTACTGGCTTGGCGTACAGACACCAATCTCTCCACAAAATGAAGGAATTTGTCATTAAGTTCAGGAAGCGGAGTGGAGGGAATGCTCCTGACTGGATCAGTCGGGCTGAGGGGGAGATGGTCGACAGCGTCAAGTTCCTGGGAGTGATGATCGCCAACAATCTGGCCTGGTCCACCCATGTCAACGCAACGCTCAAGAAAGCACAACAACATCTCGAAAGCATAGAAAGCATCCTAACTTATCTTCTGTAGTGGGCAAAATGCTTTAGACTATCATCAATTCTAACTCCATTTTCCAGGACCTGACCCATAGCCTTGTTAGCCTTGGCATCATAAATGCACATTTAAATATTTCTATAATCTTATGTGGATGCTAACCTCTCCCTCCCTTACAATACTTTCAATGTGTTGAAAAATGTGATGCTGGAAAAAC
>NW_025131488.1:0-1143 GCF_004010195.1 Chiloscyllium plagiosum
AAAGCTGAGATTGAGTAGCCAGAAATTATTTTATATATTGATAGGAATGATATTTTAGGGAAAGATTAAAGCAGTACAGAATGAAATTAAGAGGGGAGGTCGAAGACTAAAAATAAAACGTTAAAAGTTGTAATTTCTGGTTTACTACCAATGCCAACCACAACCGGGAACGAACAAAAAGGTAAAGGGAAAAAAACAATGGCTTAAGAACTGCTATGTTGTTGAGGGATTTAGATATTTGGGTAAAATGAATCCATTTTAGAATAGAACAGAGCTGTTCAGAAAGCATTGGTCTAATCTAAACTGGAAAACAACCAATATCTTAGCAGGGAGATTTGTTCATTCTATGTCGAGAGACTTTATATTGACAGAGACAACAGAGATTCCAAGTAGCATAACAAATGGTAGGATGGATGGAGAAGTTTATGAATGTGAGGAGAGCGAGTCAATTAGAAATTAGCCAAGATTATAAAGTAATTCTGAAGCACTCAATTGCATTTATTCCAAAGAAAGGGGTCTTACAGGGAAGGCTGATGAACTCAGAGCATATTTAAGAACATGGGATTGGGACATCGTATTTATTACAGGAAGTTGGTTGAGAGATATTCTATTCGAGAGCGTAGTGCTAGGAAAGCGTACCAGGACAGGCAGCATGTGAGAAGCAGGGAATTCGACGTTTTGGCAAAAATCCCATCATCTGGAATGAGGTGATGAAGGACTTTTGCCTGAAACAGCGATTTTCCTGCTCATCAGATGCTGTCTGACCTGCTGTGCATTTTCAGCCCCACAGTCTCGACTCTAACCTCCAGCATCTGCAGTCCTCACTTTCGCCTGAGAGATGTTCAAGACTGACAATTCAAAATTTCAGGCGGTAAGTGTTATAGAAAGGATAGAAAAATCATGTGGTTGGCTTTGAGATGGAGGTCTGCCGTTTTTGATTAAGGAATAAATTAATGCTGCAACTAGGAACGATATTTATGAAAAATCATCCAGTTAAAATATACGGGTAGCATTAAAAATAAGAAAGTAAAGATCTGTTTGAAGAGATTGCACTAAATGCTCATTTGTGACAAATCGTCCAGTGAAAATATATTGGTAGAAATTAAAAAGAAGTAAGGAAAGAGCACGTCGATGGTATTGTAC
>NW_025131489.1:0-1143 GCF_004010195.1 Chiloscyllium plagiosum
CATTTCCCACAGCTAATCCACCTAACCTGCATATCTGTGGGAGGAAACCAGAGCACTCAGAGGGGACCCATGCAGACACAGGGAGAATGTTCAAACTCTACGCACTCAGTCACTCGAGAGTAGAATTGAACCTGGTTCCATGGCACTGTGAGGCAGCAGCACTAACCACTGAGCCACCATGCCACCACTTCTGATCTTTCATTCTACATGTGCTTGTCTAGCTTTCCCATAAATGTTCTTAACCTCAATTACTCCTTGAGTTCCACATTCTAATTTAAGTTGAATGCGTTACTGGACATATTTATGAGTATCTTATGTTGATGGTGCATACCTTTGAAATGTGGAAACATCTCTATTCACCCTTATCAAACTTCATAATTTTAAAGACCTCAGCCTTCTCATGTCAAGCCCATATTCTGCCTGATAGTTGTAAAAGTTTGAGGGGAATTTTAAGGCTGGAAGGAATTAAATACCACAATAGAAATGAGACAGTTGATAGATATAACTATTTTAACACAATTTGGGAAGAGAAGCTATGATGGGTCAGTGAAGATGTGACATTAACAATTAGAGAGTTTGGTAACAATTTTGCAACTTAGCATTTTGCCTGTCTGCTACAAAACTGAAGATTTGATTTCTAGGAGAGAGCCAAATGCAAGGCTGAGTTCTGTTGAGCATTTTGCCTGATGTGCTCAGGAAAGGAAATTTTGGAAAGGTCAACCAGGTCACTTGGAAAGTTCGAGATTAACCAGATGATATGCTTCAAAGATGCCTCTTGTCAGACTGAATTAAGGTTATTATTGACTGCATCTCAATTCCTTTACAACCGAGAAATGTACAATGAAAGCAGTAGGGGAGCGTGGTTGGAAAAAAGTGAAAATAAAAACACTGCGTAAATACTTTTAAGTTATTTTCTTTCTGAAATGGTGGCTTATGGTTTTGTAAGTGATATCAGTGGCACACAGTATTGCTGAGGCCATCTGTGTCATAACTTCTAACTTGGCAATTCTTTCATGATAAGCAGAAAGGTTAAGAATAAATAGTATGTTGACCTTTGCGCAAAATAGGCAAATTATAATGAAATGGATTCAAACCTTTAATAAATGAGGCGGCATCACCATCATACTCCCTACGCCCATAGTT
>NW_025131490.1:0-1143 GCF_004010195.1 Chiloscyllium plagiosum
ATTATTGCCTCCTAAATCCCAGCTTTAATGGGATCCGGTTTGTATGGGGAGTGAGAGGGCCCTCGATCTTTACAGGATATACAGATAACAACCCACATTCCTGTTTGAGTTACCTGCCCTGCTGTTTGGGTCCTAGCTATAACTCTCCAGATTCTCTGACTGCTCCAGTCTCCCTGCAAGGTAACTACTCTGAAGATGTCGCCTCTCCTTTGCTTCCTGTTCCGGGCATGTCCAGGTTGTTCCCATATTAGAGGTTGTTCCCATATTATAGTTGTTCCGAACTGTTCTAAAATGGCAACTCCCGGAATTGTCCCTTCCACAGTTTCACACTCCCACATCTGAATATATTTTGCCATATCCATGGTCTGCACTGGGACAGGTTTATTTCATCCAGATTCCTCGATTCCCTCTCCATCTGCTCTCATTTTAGTAATTGAGGGGTGAGGGGCAAATCCGTATCGGTAACTGATATAGATGCTCCTGTATTAATATTATGTTCTGCTGGTTCCCAAACACAGCATCAATGAATATTCATGTGCCTACGTGAACACATGCACACACACAATGTGAACATCTATCTCCCTCTCTCTGCCTACGTTCCTTGGCTATGTGCCCTTTCCTGCTTCACTTGTAACATTGTGGGTCTGGTTACCTTCCTGTACTGCAGTTATTCCCCTATGTTTCTGAGTTTGCCTCAGCTCTCATGGCCCAATTCAGAATGTGGTTAGAATTATCTCCCACTGGGAGTCCCATGTATATAATTGCACGTAAATAGAGTCCCATGTCATCTTTAAAATGCATCAAACCTATTTCATCATCACAGGGTGGGGTTTGGTAATCCTCCGTGGTCCTTACACACCTCAGGCTTCCTCTCTGTATGATCCTCGATATTACCCTTGGCTCCCTGAGCGACCAAGGTTATTTTAGCCAATTCAGCCTGTCCCCTCCCCAGTGTATCCCTGTAATATCAGTAAATGCCTGGAGGCACTGATCGGCTGTACACTGGTGGGGTGGGGGGGGGGACCGGTTCACACCCTCACCCTCTCATTGCAGAGTCAGGTTATGCTGTACAGGTCGGGGCATCTGGGCCTATAAGATTTGGCCTGACATCATCATCGGTGAGACTGTACCTCAACTAATTTA